>NC_137116.1:37866139-38108639 GCF_949357685.1 Gobio gobio | reverse complement strand
TTTACTATGATTTACAAAGAATAATCATAAAAGCTAATGAGGATAAAACTAGTAAAGCTCATATAATGTCAAACACAATAATATAACACATAACAACAGAGCCAATTTTAAAATTTCTGGCAAAAATGCCTAAAGACCTTATTCAGTGCAGCGACATGATGGGTATGAAAGCAACAAACAGCTGTATAAAGATCCTAGATCACTTATAATTTTCCACAGCTCATGTTTTCTGTCTACTGATATTTGTGTAGTGTTTCGTCAGCAGAACAATCCAAAAACATATGAAATGATAGTGCAACCCACTGAAGAGTCTATTCAATAGTATAGTTTACCCAAAAATTTTTATTCTGTCATTTACTCACCCTCATGTCATTCCAAAACTATAAGACCTTCGTTCATCTTCGGAACACAAATGAAGATATGTTTGATGAAATCCAAGAGCTTTCTGACCTCTCCATAGACAGCAATTTAATTACCACTTTCAAGGGCAGTAAAAACATTGTTAAAATAGTCCATGTGACTTAATTTTATGAAGCGACGAGAATACTTTTTGTGCACAAAATACAAACAAAAATAATGACTTTATTCAACAATTTCTTCTCGTCTGTGTCAGTCTCCTACAGCATTGGCCAATGGTAAGCTGGCGTTCTGGTGCTGCACTGTATTTACAACGTCAACAGCGTGGGAGACTGACACAGACGTGAAGAAATTGTTGAATAAAGACATTATTTCTGTTTGTTTTTTGCGCACAAAAAGTATTTTCAACGGTTAAATTTAAGGTTGAACCACTGTAGTCACATGGACTATTTTAACAATGTCTTTCCTACCTTTCTGGGCCTTGAAAGTGGTAATTCAATTGCTGTCTATGGAGGGGTCAGAGAGCTCTTGGATTTCATCAAAAATATTATGATTTGTGTTCCGAAGATGAACGAAGGTGACATGAGTAATTAATGACATAATTTTCATCTTTGGGTGAACTAACCCTTTAAACCCTTTGTGAAATCTGCATAGGGAAATTATTCCCATCACAGTGATTCATATTGAAAAGGCTGCATTTCTCCCGCAAATATTCGCAGAACAACGTTAAATGTGACCGCACCATAACAGCAAAGTTACACAAAAAGCTAAACAAACATCTTTGATGTGAACCAACAGCAGTTAAAGGTCCCATGGCATGAAATTTTCATTTTATGAGGTTTTCAACATTAATATGAGTTCCCCTAGCCTGAATATTGTCCCCAAGTGGATAGAAATGTTGATCGGTATAAACCCGAGTTCTGGCTGTCTTTCTCTGCCTTTGAGAAAATGACAGGCCAGACGAGCCAATCCTGAAGTCTCCTGGTTTGACGTCCAAGCAGGAACGGTTACCTCCCTTTCCTCCACCCAGAGAATCGCCCATGCAAACGCTCGAGAGATCATTGCATCATTGCTTGTGAACGAGTGAACGCTGGCAGTTTCTCAGTGTTTGGATGTACAAATGAAAACGGAAGTCTTTTTTCAGTTCCTTCTGATCTGTGATCAGTGATTTCTTATGTGTAGCTAATTATTTATTATTCGTGCACACGCTGCGGCTTCTCTCTCTCCCGACAGAACGGTGTTTTCTATCTTGTGAGTCAGTGTTTCTGTACGTCCTCGTCACGTCTATCTGTTCTACAATGTGCATACAGTCGTTTCTGCTCAACATCAGCAGAGTAACATCTTTAGAGATAAACCTTACACACGCCGAAGCTCGGGCTGCACTGGCCGGTCGGCCTTCAACATCCCCGACCCCCAGTACTGCATCTGGCCCACAGCGGAGGCACCAAACGCGGCGTGAGATTAAGCAGAAGGGGGGTAAGCGTGAGGGTATCCGGCTAGGCTAGCCAGCTATCCCCACAATAAACTGGATTACATTCGATTACTGCTGTTGTGTCTTTGTTTGCGATGTGTACTCAATGCACTGACGCTTTCCATATGATAGGAACATATCTAAAAATAATGGTATTATCAACACTTACTCATAACTCGTTCATCTCGACAGCTGTAATGGTACTTTGCATGTGTTACAAAGTTGGTAATAATGATGAAGACTGACTCGGCGTGACTGGGACTCGTGTTTATTCAGAACTCTCAAATACAAACACAATAAACTCGCGCTGACTGACAGCGCTCTCATAACTCAGTAGTTACTATAAATAACTTTGTTAGCAATCGCTGAGCTCCGTCTCTGGTACATTAGTGATGTCCGGTTCGCGAACGATCTTTCTTTTGAACCGGTTCTTTTTAGTGAACCGAATCAGTTCACCAAATCGGACTGAATCGTTCTAAACGGTTTGCGTCTCCAGTCAGCGCTGATCCATAATTTACTAAAGTTACTAACCTTCTGACATGAGTGACAGCCCCTCCGACTAGAAATAGACTAATAACCTGAAGTATATGCTGTAACTAAAACAGTTCACTGAACTGAGACTGACAGAACCGATGTGAAGTGAACTCCGGTCCATCCATCTCTCTGGCAGCAGCTTGTGCCTGCTCGTGCCTCGTAGACCTCGTTAAACCACGCCCCCTCTGCTCATTTAAAATGCAAAGATGTCAGCCAATCACAACAGTGGGCGTTTTTACTGAAGTCTCACAGCAGACACGCCTCTTGTAACAGGGCCTTCAGCCACAGGGCAAACAGCAGTATAGAAAAAATGCCTTTTATTTCTAAATTATGACATTTTATGATGTAAAAATCATACTAACAATATAAGTACACCTCAGGAAACATTATAAAATAATAGAAAAATGCCATGCCATGGGACCTTTAATAAAGAAGCTTCATGCATTCAAGCCAAAAAGTATCAGTACAAAGTCCAAAACCACTGGTACTATTGAATATCGAATAAGAGACAATGTAAACAACTTACTGAGTGCACCTTTAAGGACAGTTTCGGGTTGACTCTTGGCTGATCACACTGTTAAAGATGAATAACAACAAAAAAAGTAATTTCTAGAATTAGCACAACAGGGTCACACAAAACCAGAAGCCCACAATAGTTGATTAGATGGGTGCAGTAAATCTGAATGGTGGATCTCCATCAGTACCAGCAGGGAACAGAGGACATTGTGTGGACGATAAATGCTGCATATAAACACAAGAACAGAACAGGAGCGGAAACAAAACAGCACAGTAAGCACTAAGCAGACCAGTGTGAGGGTGTGGTAGGTGTGAAAGGTATGAGTTTGTTGAAGTTGATGTGGGTGGGGTGCTGCGGTTCAATGTCAAATCAAGCAGGACAGATGTGGGTTTCTGGGTAGTTTGAGATTTAGTGCTTCTCTAACTTCACATCAGTGTCCTCTGACAGCATTGTCCTGTTTACAGTCACTTTGGTGATTCAAGGAGTGTTGAGGTTCTCAGTATTTCGGTATCAGATGAACTCGGAATGAATCAGTCATCCTGGAACAAACATGGCAGTATTTCTAGATTCTGTCAACTGTGATGTGAATCATGTTCTCTGGTCACATATTTTCTGCAAAGTGGTTCTGCACTGAATTCAGGGCAAAGGTGAATTTGCCCTCGGCACACAATTGTTGCTGTGCAAAGAAACAATGCGACTTTGTTGTGAGCATTGCTTTAGTAAATGCTCACAGCCATAACCATCTGTCTCGATCTGTTATAAACATCAATTCAAATATGTTTTCTCAACCGTTTCTATGATAATGATGCTGTATTAGCGTATAGTATTGTAGATAGTTACTTTTTAATTTTTGCTGTATTGTTGATTTGATTTTACTTTTATGTACAGTAAACAAGTTGGTACTTCAGTGACGTTACATCACTGAGACACTGTGGAAACTTATTTTAAATAATAATAAATCTCTCTCTCTATATATGTATGTATTAGCAATTTGTACCTTCCATAACTATTTACAAACAGATTCCAATATTGCCATTTTGGTGGGTGAATGGCAGGTGAATTAAGATCATTTTTATTTTCATACATTTATTTTTGGCAGCAAAGTACTAATTTGTTGTTTTTCTCCCATATTTTGTTACAAAAAGTGCATGCCATTGTGTTGCAATATTATATTTGAAATGAGCCAGTGCGTCACAAGGAACCATTATTATTTCTCATATTTTGTTTGGTGGCTTAATGCACAAAATATGAATGTGTGTCACCACTTTCTGTAGCCTTTGAAAATGTCAAGTATGCTAGTTGACATGTTTTCAGTTTTAGCTGATTTACATGTCTTTGATTTGAATTGTACTCATCACATGCTTATCGTTCTTACAGTCTCTTTTTAAATAATGCATTATGTTGCGGTTCCTATTAAAGTTTTATTTATTCACCAAAGCCTTTTTTTACTCAAATGTGGTGCTTTGCTGTTATTTTTGGACCTTGCTGACTAAAGACTGCTATTTAAAATATCTCAACTCTGTTGCTTTCTCCCAGGAAAAAGATGTCAGGAATGGATCAGTGTGCTTCTTTGCTTTACCCTCATGGCCTTCAACTTCTGTTACCTGGTAACATACTTCCACCTGGGACACAGCTGGCACATCCTCCTGGGCATCGGTTGGTACAACAAACTAACCCCCACACACACACATCAATGTTTAATAAAGTAGTGGTAGACACAACCAAGGAGTTGCAAAGTACAACTCTGAAATTCCCAGTATTCAGTAGCTGCCAGAATTTTTTAAAATCTGTGTCTCAACTAGCAACTACCAAAAACAGCTTTTTATGGGAACTGAAAGCCATTTTGGTTAATAATAGGATTTAGAGATTGATTTTATGCTGATATTCTGCTGTATGTTTGTGTGTGTGAAGTGGCAGGGATCCTCACAGCAGACTTTGCCTCTGGTCTGGTCCACTGGGGTGCTGACACATGGGGTTCAGTGGATCTGCCCATCGTTGGGAAGGTACAGGAGTGAAACACACTTTTTTTTCCCTGTTATTAAGTGTTATTTAAGGTAATAAATATAATAAAATACTTTGAGAACAAATGGATATTAAACCACTTGATCTCACAAGTAGATTTTTAGGACATTTAGGACATCTTTTAAGGCCAATTCACACTGCACTGACAGACACTGACCAACGGCGACAGTCACCCTCTGTAAACACAGATTCAACATGTTAATTTGGGAAAAACAAGCGCCGACCAATGGCAACAGACACTGAAAGGGTTAACACACTGATCAAAACCCGATGAACGTTTCTGTTGCTGTTGGTATCCGTTGGTCGACACAGTATGAATTGGCCTTTAAGCATCTTCAAACACTCTATAGATCTTTTAAAGAACATTTGAATCTCAGGAAAATATTTTCAACTTCTAAATTGTTCTAGCATAATTACTTATCCTAAAAAAACCTTTCCTGTGTTTTTTCACTCTCAGGCCTTCATTCGTCCATTTCGAGAGCACCACATTGATCCCACAGCTATAACGCGCCATGATTTCATTGAGACGAATGGTGATAACTGTATGTTGACTATCATCCCTCTCGCTAACATGGCCGCAAACTTCTTGATGCTCTCACCAGGTAAGACATCTGACATTTTCTGTCCAACACAGAGACAAAATAATGAACCACATTAATTTCTGACTTGTATTGTGCTGTTCTCTCTTCAGCGGAGATCTATCGAAACTACCCATGGTACTGTTACGTCTATGCTTTAGCCATTTTTGTTACACTGACCAATCAGATTCACAAATGGTCGCACACATATTTCGGGCTCCCACGCTGGGTGACGTTTCTTCAGGACTGTTACATCATTTTACCACGGAAACACCACAGAGTTCACCATGTTTCACCTCATGAAACCTACTTCTGCATTACCACAGGTACACTTGCACACATTACACGTTTGTATAGAAAGTTTGCAATAGAAATGTTTTGTAATGTGTATTCATTCATTCAAAAAGATGTTCACAATGTTCACAATGCAATGCATACATATAATAACAAAGGCATATGGTGCAACTAATATGCAGAAAAAAAATCTAACAGGAAATTAAATCAGAAACAGGCAGTGCAGTACGGTTCAGTACGTAAGCGCTGATCCGGCGTTTCCACCTCCAACAGTACTACCCTTATGACAGGCATGGTGTAGCGATCGACATCATTCTCGTGCGAAGAAGAAAGCGACACAACAATGGATGACATAAAGCAGATCTTGTTCTTGTTTCGCGGCATGTGGCTGTTGTCACAAGAAGAAGACACGCTTTGTTTGAGCCAAGGCCGCAGGCTGCGAGGAAAAACACAGCCGAAAAAAGCTCTAGCTCCACCCTTTAGTACCGGACGACTGTGCTAGGTACCCGAATGGAAGGGTGCCAAAAAAGTGGTATAGTTCGGAATTAGGGTACCATAGGGCTGCAACTAACGATTATTTTAATAATCGATTAATCTGTCGATTAATGTTTTTGGTTAATCGATGAATCGGATTAAAAAAAAGCATTCATTTCCAATCCTTTATTCAAAAACAGAACTGACAGTGCAAATTCACAGTGCAAAAAATCTTCAGAAAGTGCACAGGTTGCTACAATAAATCTATAAATGTTTTGTTTTGTTTTTTTATAAAGAAAAATACTAATCAGAAAACTTAACAGGATGTTAGAACTTGTTCTCTACACTACACTCAGACGCACACACTCACAAACACAATTTTATGGGTTTAGTTAAATTGTAATGCATTAAGAATTTCTCTAAAATGTCCAAACCCATTATATACTCCTGGAGAAAACATCCACTGTATTAATCTATTAATATGAATGATACTAAAGTTTAAACATGCAATACAGACACAGATTTAACTGCTGTGACATATAAAAAAATAAAACTAAATAAATAAATAAAACTACTCCTCCTAAAGAAGAAAATAATGTCGTATTTTCATTGAATGATATGCATTCTTTATAACAACTTGCATACAACATTCCTTATAGATTAATATGGATTAAATAAATTAATGTATTATAAATATAATGAATCCTTATTAAAACTAAAGAGGTGATTTTCTCAGTCTTTTGTTGTTTGATTAATATTAAGAGCACAAATGGAAGCAGGTTAATGGACTGCTGTCACTTTAAGATCGAATGCTGACCGAAAATGACAATAGATATTAGTCATAGTTTTTGTCATTCAAAGCTGGTTTTGATTTTCGTCTCGTTTTTGTCTGTGAAAAATGTTGTTGATTAAAATATTGACAAATTATTTGTCAACGAAATTAACATAGCAACAGATTGAAAAATGAATGGGCCAAAAAAGGCACGTGAATAAAAACGTGTCTTTAGTCTTGCAAACTATACCACCCCTGCTTTACTACTGTTATTAAAAAGCTAACGCTAACTTGTCATGCTTGTCAAGCTGGAAAACGAGTAAACAAGCACCAGAAGAGCTACTGGAGGGACGTCACGCTCCTCACTTCGAAACGGATCAAAAGTGGGATTTTGTAGTGACTTAATGTTACCCTGCTGTTGAACTCCCTTCCTCCTCATCAAGGACTCAAAGATGTTTTCGTTTTAGGTGCTGAATCACCACCGTGGTGCTCCCGTGCCATGCCATGTCGTGTCGCTTTCGCTGCAATTAACACACTTTTTCGATGTACTAATGGGGCTTTTCGACTGGTAGCCTTACGGCTCGGCTCGGTTTGCTTTTCCGCTGCGTGGCATGACGGGTACAGCACGGCTCGCCCGCTTCCACTCTGCTTTGCGCTCAACCGTGCTTTTTTTTATACTCAAACATCTCCGCGTCTTATTGAGGGGCATAATAGTCGCGCCACACAGCGAATCGATATTGAAATTCGTTGCCAACTCTTTTAATTATCGAATTGTATCGATTCGTTGTTGCAGCCCTAGTACCATGCACAACAACACATGAACCGTACCGCTCGGTGGAAATGAGCCGTTACAGACCCTCATGAGTGTGATACTACCCAAAGATATTTATCAATAAATAAATTATAATATTAATTTTTAAATAATTATTAAGATTTTTACACTCACTTGTATTCAAGGTTTATTTTTTACTTGAAGGTTACACCATGACATAACTAAAGCGATTCAATTTAAACTTTTTTTTGAAAAAGGTATAAAAGATTTTCCTAACATGAAAGAATGTTTTCATTTTTAAACTAGATTTTAGCGTTGTAAACTAAATTATGTATAAAGTTACAGGTAGAGACTTATAGAGTTACATGTCATTGACCTAAATGTGTTTGGATGTGCAGGCTGGTTGAACTATCCTCTAGAGAAACTGGGATTCTGGAGAAGCCTGGAAGATCTGATCCAGAGCCTGACAGGAGAGAAACCCAGATCAGATGACCTCAGGTGGGCCCAGAAAACCAAGTAATCTTCCTCTGCCACCGACCCACCTCCCCTACCTCAGACCTGCTTAGAGGAGAACAGTCTTTTTCTCCGTCTACTTGTCCTCCCTCAGACAGGACAGGAGGAATGGCAAGATATCAAAACCCAAATTAGAAAGCCATCAATTCTAAGCAAAAGTTGAGAGAAATGGGGTTCACAAAGCAATTGAAAGCAATATCCCGGCACGCTCACTCTAAAGACCCAAACATCCAAATCCTTGTTGAAAACTTGAGACTTCTGTGAAATGTTTAAAACTATTCAAAGTGCAAAAAAAGCGAATCTAAAATGTCAATACTTGAACAAAGTGGGCTCTTTTCTGGACACCCTCTCATCTTTCAGCTGCTCAAAGCTTTGCTGACTAGCTTGTTTCTGAGGGACTGGCCTCTGCACTTTTGGGTTTAGCCTTTGGGACTGATATCTCTTGTTTGGGGTTAAAGTGCAGTAAACTCAAGGCATTTTGGCTCTTTCACCACAGAGGGCTGAAAACCTGTGTCTTCATCTGTTGCTTGTGTCTGAATGGACGGAGCAGCATCATATGCAGTCTTACTTCAGTACGCCTTAAAAGATGAATCGCAAGAAACTTGCTTCGCTTGGCCTCATCCTAAGTCCTTACATTCATCTTTTCCTTATTAATACTTTCTTTTGAAGCACATTTGCAAATTCAGCGGTGCTGGAAGCAGTCGGCTCTTGACCAAGAGGAGTATATTAGAAGTATTTCCACATAGGTCAATATTTAGGTTAATAATGTCTCCGTGCGAATAAGTAATGGTGTCCTCGCAGATATCAAAACCCATGAGACACTCAGAATAAGCCTCATGTGTATCCATTTTTATTTTGTATTAACTTGCTGGGTAGGGTAGGTTGGTGCGAGCTTGACCAGCTAACTGACACAAACTTAAAGTTGCACTCCATTGCTTGGGTTCTAGGTCTGTATTCATTGTTACTTAACAGTTTAATGTTCAACTCAACACTAGCATGTTAAATCACAGTTCTTATTTATTAATACTATGAAATGTTAAAGGTGGTTACAGCATGAGGAAAAGGACATAATCAACATCTAGCTGTCTTGTGACTTAAAACTACTACTAAATGCTAATTTAATGAGCGTTATATACATTTTTTATTATAAAGCTGCAATGACAATGGACTAGAAAAAGATTTATTTACTTGACTTTATATTTAAATACAGCATATTTTTAATTAGAAATATTAAAGTTAATCATTCACTAATGAGAAAATTGCCATGCCAAAAGCCATGTAGTTTAGATAGTGTTTATCATGTCTTATAAGAGTAAAGAACTTGAAGAAGTTATGAGCAATTTAATATTTGATATCACATCTAACATAACTGGTATTTTTTTTGTTGTTGTGCCATTTTTGGGGGTATTCGTTTAATTATTTTTCTAGCAGAATATTAACTGTTACACCCTGTTTGCACAAATGATAAATATTTCTGATCTTCAGCCCTTCAAAACTAAAAAGGTCAACCTAAATGAGTTATAGCTTAGAAGTTTTATGCTTTTCATGCCAAAACCTTGTTACTGTCAGCAGGAATGTGGCAGTTGTTGTGTCTCAGAAGGTCAGTATGTTGATAGTACGTTTAAGATAGGTCAGCTTTATAGAAGGTCAGACAACATGTTTTAGAGAACAAATTCATTTGTCCAATATGTAAAACTGTTACAAAGGTGTCAGCCAGAACTGTAAAACATATATTGAGTGTTTTGAGCTGATTCATAATGTGTCATGTGTTGTTACATCTTATTTTCCTTCTTTTTATGAATTCAGGAAGATTTATTAGTGTAATATTGTAGTATTTTTGACAGTCAACCAATATCTTATATATTTCTATGCTTACACGAGATGCCAAAATTATTTTTGCTCAGCTAATAGATCTGTTTTGGTGTGTTTGGTCGGTGTTAATTTGAAGAAGACACTCCAGTGGTGATGTTCACTGTACAGGGAACTGAAGCTTAAACCAATTATTTTGATTTTGTAAAATGTTACGTTTGTCATTAGATTTCACTTGATTTTGTATTTTTGTTTTCCAATGAGTTTTTATAATGACATGTATCCTACATTCATATCATATAACATATCTCAACTGTTTTCTCTCTTTTTTTTTGGTAATGTACTGAAGGATTTCACCAACTGTAACATTTCTGAGCTTATTTCCTATTGATTTCAAATGGTGGAAGGGGTGAGGCGGAGCAGCCTGTGATCGTGATGTGTTGATGCAGTGAAGTCAAGACTTCTGTGCTTTGGTCTGGTCAAGCTTAGTGTTCTGCAGGTATAAACCCATAGAAATGTAGGAATTTGCTTAAGAAATGTTACTAGATTGGTGTGCAATGTGTAAAGGAGATTGCTACTGTGGTAATATGGCGATTGTATTATCGAACATGCAAGAGTGTTAAAGACCATTTCTCTTTTGAGGCTCGTTGCTTTCCATGCACAAGTATGTGGCTGTGAGGAGATTAAACTAATCACATTGTACTTGCTCAAAAATATTGTATTTTCCTTTAGATAACAAAGATGATCCCTTATTCACTGGGGTCATTTGATTGATGACCTTTGGCATTCACACTTGTTACTGAATGTTTACTCTTACCGATTTATTGGAAGAAGCCTTTTAAAACGCTATCTCGGCTGATTTTGCAATTCACCTCGAAGTCTCACATTCAGTACGTTTTTTTAGGACGGCTACTTGTTGAAAACTGAAAATAACGCCTTAATGCCTTTTTGTTGTTTCTTGTTTTGAAAACATGTCATTAAGTTCATATTTATAATGAAATTAATAAAGAACTGGGAAGACCTGTGGCCTGATTTGTGTGTTTTTAATTTTTTTGCTTATGTTAGGTCATTGAAGACGTTTATTCTTGAGTGCAGTACAAAGTTGAGGTTCGGGGGTTTAACAACCATTAACTCAATGCTAGCCACACACATTTTGGGTAATAATCATCCCAAGTTGACTTATTAGAATGATGCCATTTATTTGGAAACAGAACATGTGACGCATTCCTTTTTGTTCTTTTTCTTTTACATTTCACCTCCATTCCAAAGTTCAATCACCCATGCTCTCTCTCTCTCTCATACACACACACACGTTGCAATGCTTGTTATGGCTTCACATTGTGACTGAACCAAAAGAGAAATAAATAGAGGTGGTTAACACCAGAACAGATTGCAACACTTCATAATGATACATGAAACATTGTTATTAGATTACTTATAATGATTTATATACATTTAAATAATACATTTATATTTAGATCATGGATCGCAGAAGCAGGGTGCCGCCCAGGCCTAGGCCCGGGTTACTTTTGAGGTTTGGTAGAAATATGACATACAAAAATACATACGTATGCAAGATTAATCATTAAAAGATTGCAATCTCAATTCAAACACACATGCGATCTTATTCCTAAATGACAATGATTCCACTATGTCTATTAAACCTTTGAATTTTGCGCTACCGATGATCCAGAGAGAGGTTTTCAAATTGGGGTCTGGGGACCCCCAGGAGGGTCCTCCAGAAGGTTCTAAGCGGTCCCCAGGAAATTTCAGAGAATAAAAAGACAAAGCAAAAATGGATAAAGTCTACTAAACATTCTAACTGTTTAATTTCTAAATGTTTCTCTCCTTTCTTGCCGTTTACATACTTTCCAGAATTGTATACGTTTGCTTTGTATCTTTCTAGGGAGTTTTTCTCACTATAGTCCCCTTTATCTTGCTCAATGGTGGGTTGTAAGGCAGTATTCTTAACGCCGTACGTAAGCTGCTTACATATATTTATTGTGAAAGTTGCTCATACAAATAATTTTGAAGTTCATGTGTCATCAATATTAATATTATAAAGCGACGAGAATATTTTTGGTGCGGCAAAACCTATATAGTGATGGCCAATTTCAAAACACTGCTTCATGAAGCTTTGGAGCATTATGAATCAGCATATTGAATCAGCGGTTCGGAGCGCCAAAGTCACGTGATTTCAGCAATTTGGCGGTTTGACACGTGATCCAAATCATGATTCAACTCACTGATTCATAACTCTCTGAAGCTTCATGAAGCAGTGTTTTGAAATCGGCCATCACTATATAAGTTATTAGTCGTTATTTAGTTTTTTGTCGCTTTATAATATTAATATTGAACCACTGTACTCACATGAACTGATTTAAATATGTTTGTAGTACATTAATGGATCTTGAGAGAGGAAATGTCATTGCTGGCTATGCAGGCCTCCCTGAGCCATTGGATTTCAACAAAAATATCTTCATTTGTGTTCCGAAGATGAACCGAAGGTTCGAAGGTCTTACGGGTGTAGAATGGCATGAGGGTGAGTAATAATTTAATAAATGACATTATTTTCATTTTTGGGTGAACTAACCCTTTAAGTATAGCCAATTTAAGTTTGGAAACAATATGTTGCATTTATAATGTCACACTTACTATTTATCTAATGGTTTAATTTTTTTTTTTTCATATACATAAAATATATAGATGGATTTAGGAAGGAGTCCCTCATGTTTGGGGGTCCTTGGCATTATAAAGTTTGAAAACCCCTGATGTAAGCTATATGTTTGAAACAGCTTCTCAACTACACAGTATTGCTATTTCTGTGTTGCAAACATCAAATAATAACGAAAGTATTGGGACATTTATAACATTAAAAATAACATTTAGTCAAACCTCAAGTAAATTACATGTTATTTAATATTTGATTTAGTTGTCTAATGGTTTGTTTCAGAATCGTGGAAGAACCGTGATTTCTATTTAAAATAAAAATCCAGAATATCCAGAATCATAAATTAAGCTTAAAATAATATATAATATATCTGGCATCTAACATATACTATTAGCACTGTTTCTAATATTAAAATGTCTTTATGTACATTAACAAGGACTCGGGACAATTATAATGTTTTTCTTTTGGTATGTTCCGCGATTCCTGCATTCGATTATAGAAATAATTGTATTGTGCAGAATCACTCCCCGCAAAGTTTCACAAATGACAGTTTTTTTGTGTGTTCAATAACAAAAGTTGTAGTTCTTCCCTTTCATAACTTTAAACTGTAAAGATTTGGACAATACTGAAAAAATGGATAAAAGGAAATTAACTATTTCTCAGGAACTAAAATTCCTAAAAAAATATTTATAATTTATAAATTAATTAATTAATTTAATAAAAAAATACAGTAATAGCAGTGATATTATAATACATTACCATTTTAAAATAACTTTTCTATTTGAATATATTTTAAAATGTAATTTCTTTTCAGCAGTCATTACCCCAGTCTTCAGTGACACATGATTCTTCAGAAATTATTCTAATCAGCTCATTTTCTGCTCAAGAAAATGATCTTGTTATTATCATTGTTGAAAACAGTTTCTGTTGCTTATTATCTTTGTGGAAACCATGATGCATTTGTTCAGGATTCTTAGCTGAATAGAATCATGAAAGTTCAAAAGAATTTGATATTGAATGTGTCCTTGCTGAATAAAAGTATAGTTTTAAAAAGATGAGCCCAAAAGATTGGTGAGCCCGTGCAAATTGTACCCTCAGTTTCCTGTTCTTTGCTTCAAAGTCCGATGTGTTGTGCGTTCAGAGATGCTCTTCTGCAGACCTCAGTTGTAACGAGTGGTTATTTGAGAGTTACTGTTGGCTTTCTAGCAGCTCAAACCAGTCTGGTCATTCTCCTCTGACCTCTGGCATCAACAAGGCATTTTCGCCCACAGAACTGCCGCTTACTGGATTATTTCTTTTTTCCAGACCATTCTCTGCAAACCCCCTAGAGATGGTTGGGCATGAAAATCCCAGTAGATCAGCAGTTTCTGAATTACTCAGACCAGCCCGTCTGGCACCAACAACAATGCCACGTTCAAAATCACCTTTCTTCCCCATTCTGATTCTCAGTTTGAACTTCAGCAGATCGCCTTGACAAGTTGAGTTGCTGCCATGAGATTGTCTGATTAGATATTTGCATTAACGAACAGTTGAACAGGTGTACCTAACACACACACACACACACACACACACACACACACACACACACACACACACCATTATGATCTGTGAACCTTTTCTGGTAAAGTCTCTCATGGGTCCCATCTATACATAAATAAAAGGCCTGATGCCTTTATTTAATGTGTTAATAGCTATAATACATCTTTCTTTTTTTAGGTACAAGTTCAAAACCTGAAAGAAGCTGTTAATGAATAATGGGGGTTGTTTATGTAGGTCACACCATATAAAGCGGCACTTACTGTGCTGTGCCAGAATGAGCTTTGAGTAGTGATGTTTTGTAATTTTTTAACTTGATTTTATACCTAGTATCAAAGACAGTATAAAAATAAACAACATCTAAGGCAAATTTAATGTTTTGTAAAGACATTAATTAAATGTTAATGTGGTTCAAAGTTCCACATAGAGAACTTCAGATTGTGATACAATGACTATGGCTCAAATATTATGTCTATTGAAGTCTCTACATTTGTTTTCTTGATGAAAGATATGATTGTTGAATAGGGTCAAATTGCATGCCGCAAAAGAGTTCAGAATATTGTGTTCACAATTAAATGATCATGACATCTCAGAGGCACAACAGGCCCATGAGTCAAAATTTTACTGCTCGCTGAACTCTGTGCTCCTGTAGATGCACACTTTGATGCCAAAGCTATAGTACAACAAGAGTTATGCAGAAAAACTGGACCAGCTAACATGGCATATTCTTGCAGTGTCATGTGTCAAGAGAGTAAATCACTTCATAAGAGCAGGATGACCTTCATGAGGGAGGCAGACCCACCCACATTCATACAGCGAGGTTAAAAACCACACTGTAGACATCTTTAGACGGAGTTGAAAGGTTAAACCGGCAACAACGAGACACCGGATTGCTGAATGAATGACATTTCTATGACTTGACCTGTTCATAAAGCAAACTAAAGTCTGTGCCAGAAGGAAGAGCATGATCAGTTTGGCTCATTGGCTCAGCAGTAATGTGAGTACTGAATTTGTTTAATGCTCCTCCTGTGAGAGAACACATGAATCTGTATTTTGTCCCGAGTTACAGGTATCATATGTTTGCTTAAGTTGAAACATGCTGACTGAATATTTTTAACGTGTCACTTTTGTTATTATGTTGGATGTTACTTTTATGCAAATCTGACTGTCTTTTTAACTAAAGATTGACAAGTTCATTAAGTTTTAACATTAAGTCTTTGGTTGCATAAAAACCACCTAAAAAGATCACCTGGATCCAGTAAACAGAATTAACAAAAATGAACAAATCATATTTGAATTTAGAATAAATAGTTTTTATTTTTAACTTTTTATGATTAACAAGCCACATTAATACAGCAATTCACATTTTATTGTTGATTGTTGTATTGCCTGTTTATAATAATTTTATGGCTGTTGTACTTTGTATTGCATGCAACGTGTTGTATGCTTAAAGCTTGATGTTATATAGGCTGAATTTAGGTTGATTGGGACACTTTTTGCCATTGAGATGACTGGAAAAAAGTGTCCCAATCAACTTGAATTCACCTTATATTTATATTGTTTTAAAGTTGTTTAAAAGTTTGGAATTAGTATGTTTTTATCAAATTAAATTAAATTAATATTTTTAATCATCATTAAATTGATCAAAAGTTTACAGTAAAGCCCTTTACAGTGTTACAAAAAAAAACGATTTCAAATAAATGCTGTTCTTTTAGACTTTGTTCATCAAATAATCCTGAAATGTAAAAAGCATTATAGTTTTCACAAAGGTATTATGCAGCACAACTATTTTCAACATTGATAATAGTAGAAATGTTTCTTGAGCGCCAAATCAGCATATTAAAATGATTTCTGAAGGATCATGTGACACTAAAGACTGGAGTAATGATGCTGAAAATTCAGCTTTACCACCACCTGGATATGTTACAATTAAAAGGGGACATCGGATGACATTTTCACTTTTTAAGCTTGTTTTTTGCATTTAGTTTTTGCACTTGTCTGCCAGCTCAGAAAAGCTGAAAAGAAAACACGCAGCCAGTTTGTTATGGGCTGTCTGAATCTGAAACTGTGCCATCCAGCAAACTGTTTCAATTTGCAGCCGGTGTGTATGCAGGTAGCTAGTTATTTGAATAAGACCACCCACGAATGCAGACAGACTTTGCCGTATTAGCATAGAACTTAGTTGTATAATGTACACTGTCCGCCATTTTCTCCAGGCCGGAGCAGCTGTAGCAACAACCCTCCGATAAGGCATAAGGTTTGTATATTTGTTTTTGAGTGTTAAGGAGTGTTTTTGAGTAATTTGCTGTGTATGTTGATGATAATGCAAGGGAGAGAGAGAATTTATGGATAAGACTTTAATGCGCACTTCTTATACTGTGTATTCAGCTCTTACGCTGATTTTCTGAAAACAGACGTGTCATCTTTAGTGTGATGTACAATAAACTTCATAAAACTCATCTGTTAAGTTTTGGCTATCATTTGTACGGGATCCGCTACAACAGGCTTGTACTAATAGTGGATAAAAGCAAGATGAAAACATAATTTATAACCGTAATTAAACTAAACTATACCTGCGAAACTATAACCACCTCCATGCAGCATATATTCTGGTACTGACAGTTTCTGACATTTTTAGAGCGTGAGATTGTTCTGCTTTGTTGCCGGAGCATGAGTTCTTGAAGCTCCGCCCTCTGTGCCGGGAGCACCAGCTCATTTGCATTTAAAGGGACACACACAAAAACGGCACGTTTTTGCTCACCCCCTAAAAGTGGCAATTTTAACATGCTATAAAAATGATCTGTGGGATATTTTGAGCTAGAACCACACACTCTGGGGATTTTTTTTTTTCAAATATTGTAAATGGGGCATCCGATGTCCCCTTTAAAATATTGTATTTACTGTATTGTTTATATAAATGCCTTGGTGCGCATAAAAGACTTCTTTCAAAACATTAAACATATCTTATACTGACCCCAAAATTGTGAACAGTTGAATATACAGCCTATAGTCTAAATAATTCCCAGGGACCTGCAATTATTCCTCTGTCAGGGATGTCACATCATGTTGTCACATCAATTGTTAATACTGGAGGATTTCTTCTTTTCTGTTTCTCTCTAAAAGGTAATCTGATGTTTTGGCAAAGGCAAGAAGAGAAGACATTAAACCACAGCCTAACTGAAGTGGTTACACAATATACAATACCGAAGAGTCACACAGTTGAACGGAGTTATTTGACATCAGATATTTCTTCAACTACCCATTTGCTCTCTGATAAAGACATTCACCATGCCTCTGTACATCCATGCCTTGGCGTGTGCTTTCGGTCTGGGCTCCTGGGTGTCCATTAATGGCTTGTGGGTGGAACTTCCTCTGATTGTCAATGTTCTGCCAGAGGGTTGGGACTTGCCATCGTACCTCACAGTCATCATTCAGCTTGCCAACTTCGGGCCTTTGCTGGTGACCCTGGCGCACAAATTCTGTCCCGGAAGACTACGTGAAAATCTAGTAATATATGCGGTCCTGTCAATCGGTGTTGTAGCCTGTGTCCTACTGGCTGTGTTTTGGAATAACACCACCATGTTCCTTGGGCAACAGCGTAGCACAGCATTTTTCATCCTCACATTTTTTCTCGCTCTAGTCGATTGCACCTCATCTGTCACCTTTCTGCCATTCATGATGCAACTTCCAGCCAAATACATCACTACATACTTCATTGGAGAAGGTCTGAGTGGTCTGGTTCCTGGCCTGGTGGCGCTGGCGCAAGGGGTTGGAATGTCAAAATGTGTCAATGTGTCGCACGTGTCGGATAACCTCACAGACTCTGAATCTCCAACCTTCATCATTGAGACACAGTACCTCCCTCCCAATTTCTCAACTGAGATCTTCTTCTCTTTCCTGGCCGTAATGACAGCAATAAGCCTGGGTGCCTTCCTTATATTAAACCGTCTACCTCGCACTTTTGAACTATCCACTGAAAATCTCGTCCCAGACACAGATGCAGTGGCAACAATCTGCAGTGGTTTGGAGGGCCCCGTGGACCTTAATCCAAAGACAAGCAGTCAAGAGGAAGAGGAAAAGAAGCAGATCAGAGTGCTGCTTCCAAAACCGCTGCACTCCAGCTATCAGCTGGCGTTCATCTATTTTATGGTGGTGTGGGTGAATGGTGCAACGAACGGACTGCTGCCCTCAGTGCAGACGTTCTCCTGTATGCCTTATGGAAATATGGCGTATCACCTGTCAGCCGCTCTGTCGGCGGTAGCTAATCCAGTGGCGTGCATCATTGCCATGTTTTTCCCCAAACGGTATATATCTATACTTTTAATTACAATCGAATCATATTTCATTTATTACCATTTTATTGCTGATTTGCATATATTTTGTGGGTAATACGTCAGAAAAATGGTCCGTCATTAATAGGTAACTATGCAGTGTAATGCAGGACAAAAGAGTAGTACTACATTAAGGGGCTGTTTACACAACACCGTTTTCAACTAAAAACTGAAAACTTTTTACGCTTTTAAACTTTTTGAAAACTTTTTTAAAGTTCAAGTTTATGAAAACGAGACCGTTATCGTCTCTGTGTAAACAACAAAAACAATGTAATCACAAATATGTGAAAACGGTGACATCATGTGCATGCGTATTATGCGTTTTGATGACTTGGGAAAAATGTCCCAATCACCCTGAATTCACCCTACACGTTTGCCGCGAGTCTGTTCTGTAAAAGAATGCAATGTCACACGGCCTGCTCCAGTCCAGAGACACGACGGCACAGAGCGGATCATATGCGCGAGTTGGCACAGACCACAAAAGCAGAGATTGTCTTAATATAGGGAGATGAAAGGGTCTGTATTTCTTACCATTGGAGCGTGATGGCTAACTTGGATCACGTAAGGCACCTCAGCTTATCGTGTAATGGCAGTGACGTCAGTGCCCGCCGTTCAAAGTTTTATGACAGTCAATTACAGTTTACGTTAATCAGTTTCTTGTGGATTATTAGCGCGTTGGTCTTGTGAATAAATGTTCTTCTATATTTGGTGTTATATCGCTAGTAAAGGTACACTAGAATGGCAATGTTTCTGGAATATGCTTTACTTCTATTTTTTTTACAGCGTTTTTAGTCATTTTCACGGATCGGTGTGAACGGGGATCGTTTTGATAACGTTGTCATCAGTACAAAGAAAAAACGTTTCCGTTTTTAGTCACTCTGCAGGAACTACTAGTGATCTGGACCATTATTTTAAAGTGAAAAAAAATGTTTCACTTTAAAATAATGGTCCAGATCACTAGTAGTTCCTGCAGAGTGACTAGGTTAACACTTGAATAATTAGAGATGCATTTTTAATGACCATGTTAAAAGTAAAAAAAGACAATTGCTCATGACAATTGTTACGTAAAGTGGTGATGAAAGCTGACGAAGATGAGGAAGAACTGGAAACAGGAACTTGAATAACAACTCAGGAAACGATCATAGAAGGCACATTAACCATGTTAACATCAACGAAGATGGACAAACACTGAGGAGAACTGAAGGCTAGATACACAGCAAATTAGATGATTAACAAGACACAGGTGAATGACACAACTAATTAGACAGACTAGGTAAAACGAGGTCACTATCTTATACCACGTTCCAGGCAACCCGTAACCCGTGTTTTTCCAACCTTCTAGCTTCTACCCGTGAAAGTGCACTGGAACGGCAGTCAAACCCGTGACTTCCCACCTGTGAACTCGTACTAGATCGATGTACTCCCATTTACGAGCTCTGACGTCACATAGCCCGCGAAACAACAATGGCAGCCCCTTTGTGTTTATGAAACAAATATACAAATAACGTTAAATAAAAGGTATAACAGCTTATTTTGCTGTATGGGCTGTTTTTTCTCCTCCGTTTTCCCTCAAATAAGCAAGGAGTAAGCACCTTTGGCGATAGAAATGATTGTAAATGAGCATAAGCCCCGTATGGTCCGCCATGCTTTGTTTACATCTAGCTACCACAATTCCTTGGGCTCAGTTTGGCGTGACTTTGCCTGTAACTAGTTGTAATTTACGGGCTCAAAAACCTGCCTGGAATGCAGTATGAGTCCTAAATTTGATATTACTTATTGAATAATTAAGCTTGTTTTCCATGTCAGTTAATGGTAGTAGCTGAATTGTTAATGTAATACTACTAATTTGTCCTGCATTAATTCCCGCATAGTTACCTATTAATGATGGACCACTATTCTAAAGTTTGACCATTTTGTATATATTTTTGTATATATTACAAAAAACAAAAAAAAAAACAAAAAAAAAATTATATATATATATATATATATATATTTTAAACATATCTATAAATTAAAAAAAATATATCCTTTTAAAATTATTTAATTTTTTTCCATTAAAAAATGCAATATTTTTTTATATACTAGTTATAAGTTATATATATTTTATATATTATTTTATAATATATAGGCCTATAAAATGTTTCATTTTCAACTGAGGGACGGGCCTACCTAATTTCCCATATTTAACTCAGTCACAATATTTATATTAAAGCACATTTTAAGAAAGGTCCCTAATAGCAGTTTGACTAACAGTGAGTATATTATTCTCTTCCAGTTCATTAGTGTTTCTGGGCGTCCTGTGTCTGCTGGGGTCTGTATTTGGAGGCTACAACATGGCCATGGCTGCCATGAGTCCCTGCCCATTACTCCAAGATACACCTCTAGGGGACGCTATTATAGTAGGTTACCTTTTAATGTAATCAGCCCATTTCTAGAATATTATAGAAGCTATTGTGGATTCTATTCAGAATGAAATGTTAAAAGATCAGGTTCAGAAACATGCTTTTGTTCCTCAGGCTACAAATAAAACATATGTAAAACAGTCGTGGCTAATACAGGATAAATGAAGGAAAACATTTATTACCTCTCAAAAAAAGTAACATTCTGAATTATAATGAAACCTAGGGAACATTACAAATGATTAGAGCTTGATTTTCTGAAACGTCCAGGATGGAAAAATCCAGACCCATGTGCCCTAGTTTCAAAGTCAAGTGTTTGCGTCACTAGTAAGGCTGCGTTGTGTAATTCTGGGCTTATTTAACACTGGCTGAGGTGAGATATAGGCTATTCGTGCTTTCATAATAACCCTGATAACTGACCACTTCGAATCTACTGTCACAGACATGACAGGTTGTATATATTAATGAACTTATATTAATCTGAAAAGCATCTGATGACCTATTTGTCACTTTTTTTTGTGTGTGTTTCAGGTTTTGTCATGGGTTTTCTTTACTGGTCTGCTTTCCTATGTGAAGGTGATGGTAGGTGTGATTCTGAGGGACCGGAGTCACAGCGCGCTCGTGTGGTGTGGAGCAGCAGTGCAGGCCGGATCTTTGTTGGGCTCTGTCACTATGTTTCCCCTGGTTAACATCTATCATCTCTTCCAGTCAGGGGACATTTGCAACACCAAATGCCCATTATAATAAGAGTTTAAAGTTGAAGTTTTAAAACTAAAAGAGGAACTGCTCCTTCAACTCACTTTCACGTCATAGCTGAGCTAATGATGGTGACATAATGAACTAACATTTGGCACTTCCTTGCTCATCTCTTTTGTTTTCACATTAATTTAACATTTGCACATTTTTATATTATTGTGGATTATTATTTATGATGTTGCGAGTATTTGATATCTGGAAACATTCACAAGTGTTTCTGAATCATTTGTGGATTTCTGGTATATGTTGTTTCAATATTATGGCCAAATATAATGATTGCGTTTATAATTTTGTATTATAAATGCTGTCTCAAGCTGGTATTAGTTGAATGTTTTAAATTAAGGTTTTAAATTAAGGTTAAATTAATGTCTTTAATTTATGCTCTATCAGCTAAAAGCTCTGTCAAACACCACATACAATAATTTTGAGTCGTCCCTTAATCTGTAAAAACAATGTAAAGCGCTCACGATGGAAGTCTATAGACCCATATAGGTGGATTGTTCTCTGTAAACACTCCCTTTCTGTTCCTTGTACATATGTCAAAGCTCCAGGGTTCAATGGCTATACATGGTTATGGCAAGAGTTTTCTAAAAACTTGCAAAGCATTTTTATCTCAGTCTTATATGTAAATCTTAAGTCTGCACTGTCAAAACTATGCATTTTAACATTTATAAATACAATGTCTTTCCCCATAGACTACTACTGTAAGTGTGTTGCTGTACACACAGCTTGAGGGATAAGTCAAAGTGAATGATATGTCTAAATAATGTTCTGTGATAAATAGAACCTGGAAAGTTTAAACATCATGTTGTGACACCTATGCCATCGCTAGATGGCGCTCATTTGCTGGAGATTTTGCTGATGCTACTGCTCTTTTGCAAGACAGCCTGAGGTTTCAGAGTAAACTTCTAAGTTCTGAATGACAGTGTTACTGACAGCAGCCCAAAAAATTAATTATTTTAAATAAATGAATAAATAAAGCCCAATACTAGTGATGTTGTGTTCGATATTGAAGCTTGATTCAGCAAAAACATCTATGATGTCTATGAAGCTTTGTTAATCTGAGAATCACATGACTGCTTATCTGGTTCACAAGGAGCAAGTTTTACGAACTCTAAAACTATTTTTTTTTGCAATAAATACTGTAATTTATGTATGAAGCCCAATGTTTATTTAACCATGAAATAACAGTTGAAGCCAGGAGTGAAGCATGGTTAAAATAGACAGATCACAGATTTTATTTATGAATTTGTTTCATTGATTTACAATATTTGTGTGCTAATGCACAGACACAAATTTATCACTTCAACAGTGGATTTGATAAAATAAAATAAAATAAAAACAACTGTGAAACCAGCAGCTGTAATGGGACATGTCAGTTTGGTAGGTGTTATTCATTTTGAACACCAGATGGCCAAACCATGTTGAAAAGCTTTGAGTAATGAATCTTTTTACGATAAAGTTGAGAGAAAAGCCTTGGGTCTTTGCAAAGCTTTGTTTATCCTTCACTACCAAATGCTTGGCACTTAGTGGAAACTTTTATTGAGTTTCATCCCGAGCAACTTGGAGAGACGTCTTCCCTGTAATAACCTGGGATTCAATGTCTTGCTCAAGGGCACAAATTGTGAATATGATCTCAATAAATCCCCAGTTCTTGAGTTTCACATTTTGGAATCAATCTGGCAACCCCTGAGCTAGCGGTCTAGATTTTGATTCAGTAGACTTCAACCACCCACATCAATTTCTGAGTCAACCGACTGCTATTTTATTAATACCAATAAGGGCGCTGTACCATTTGTGCCAACCTAAAACCGCTTTTGTCACTGACAACATTTGATTTAACATCCTCAGAGACTAAAGACAAAATCCAACAATGAACACACACGTACCCTTATCTACCAAAGCCTGACCTTTAGCTGCGGTTATACAGTTAAATCTCCTGCTATGCTGGAGAGGTGCTCAAACTGCCAGAAATGGTTAACTGATGAGGAGAGACAAAAAAAATGAGCAGTATTATAGCACTTGTCCTGAGGGATTCGAAAGACAGACAAAGAGAAACATGGAGAGTAAAGGAGAGATTTGTGTCAGCTGCTGACCCTGATTCTTGGGCACTCAGGAATGCTTGACTGATCCTAACGGGGCATAAAAAGCCTAAATGACCCCCTACGCAAAGCCTGGGGGTCAGAGGTCAGGAGATCATGCAGATGCCGCCTCCTCACTGTAGTCAGCATCTTGATCTCCACAAAGAAACATCTGAGGATCATATGGGTCTGTCTGTGAGTGAGATAGTTTAAATACTGACAATACAAAATATTAATATCAGTATTTATAAATCACTTTTATTTAAGAAAAAAACTGGATTGTTTTTCATCCGGTTCCTGCGAGTATGAAGGAAAACCACCGATTCATACTGTTCAAACACTCACTAACTCACTTGACGAGCTGAAGACGGTCATAAACCACTTTTCTGTGCTGGTTTATCCACTTAAGGGCCCAATTGTTCAGCTGTGAAAAATGGGTTAGAAATAGCGGAGTGCCAGGATAATTAGTTCAATTTCTCGGATCTATGTCTTTCTGTCTCTCTCGCTGTCCCTTTGTGCTACTATGGTATTGACATGCAAAGTGTTTGCTGAGGAGAGTGTATGATTCTCTGGCTGAGTGTCAGATGGTCTTTCACTCTTCCAGCTGGTCCAAGAGCGTGTAGCCACCTGGTTTCCTTCTTCTCGGTCACGTGAGACCTGCAGAGGGTTGAGGGCTCTTTAAAAATCACTGCTGCGAGTTCCATCTGCTCTGGACCAAACTTTAACAACATCAACATGCCCTTAAGTCTCCTAGCCGATCAGCCGAGACTCCGCTCGCCGAAAACATGCTGCGTCTGAACAGAAAAGTGATACGCTGATGTTCTCCAGCTCAGTGAATGAGAGAGCATGGGATGGAAGGAGGGGAAGACAATGACGAGGCTTTCTGCACCATGCTATTTTCGGCTTTCTTCATCACTCACACTGCCCTTGATGGGTTTTGTTATTTGTTGAATTTGAAGTAATTCATTGAAGTGAAAAATTAGCCTAGAAATCTAGACCCACCCTAGCGGCAGCAAATCTAATTTGCAGCCAGGGTCGTCTAGCAACTCTCCGTTGGCTTGCGAGCTGGAAAAAACTAATTCTGGTCAGGCCAATCACATCGTGTATAGAGTCAGTGGGCGGGCTTAACATAATGACAGTATTTGCGGCGGTTCCGCGTCCTACTTGTAAACAAAGAAGTTGCGAACAGCGTTCTTTCGAATCGGCTTTGGCCACGAGTCTGGAAGACTTGAGAAAAGAACAAAGACAGCACTGAAGTCATTCTTAAGAAAGGAAGATGTGTTCAGAGTTTTGCCGACCGGATACGGCGAAAGTTTCATCTATCAACTAGCTCCCCTTCACCTTCTTCGTTGCTCTGGTTGGTTGTAGCGCTATCCTATTGCGTGCAGAGGGAATTTGAAAGACAACCGTTTATCCAATTTTTTCCTGTGATAGCAACGCTATCAATACTTTTTCAGCATCAGTGTCACATGATCCTTCAGAAATCATTCTAATATGCTGATTTGATGCTCAAGAAACATTTCTTTATTATTAATGTTGAAAAAAGTTTTGGTGCTCAATATTTTCGTGAAAACTGTGATTGTGACAAACACTTATCCACATTATAAAATTCCAATTTTAGTTCTATTAATATCGCTAAACTATAGTAAACTAAGTGACAGATGAATTTGCCCTAAAATATTTAGTTAATAATCAGAAAGAGTTGAAAATCAGTTCAGACCTGCAAAGTTTGGGTGGCGACCCATTAGTTGAGAAACACTAATTTAGAGTGTCCTTTCAGTTCCTGTCAAAAGTAAATGTAATTGTGTAAAACTATACTTTCCCTGGCAGTCCAATAATTTGAGCTCATCATTAAAAGTTACAAAATCCATCATTATGAAACACTGGAATTGTAGCATGATGACTTTTTAGTGCTTCTGCATCTTCCTCTGCAGCCGAATCAACTGTTTGGTCTTCTGCGCTCAGCTGTTTAAGCATCATAGCGTCATTGATGACATTTTAATAAACTGCGCTCTATGTCATTCACACTGTCTGGCAGATGTAAATGTTTCCTCCCCTTTATCGTACCGGAGGGGTTCAGCGAGGGTCAACCAAGACCCTTGGGAACCTTTAGTTGCTGAGGGTGTGTGTTGGGACATATGGGCACCGTTTAGGATGTGAAACACTGTGAGGAAGTGAGAGGCTGTTAGTCTGTTATAGTGACTTCATTATTGCTCACTTATGGTTGAATGTATCTGAGGTCTGTTGCGGTCAGTGAATTTTTGAGGTCAGTAAATCTTTGTTTGACGTGCATTGTTTGAGGATGTCATCAAAAGACTTCTCTGAGGGGTTTCAAGAGATAAATAATGTTGCTTGCAGTTTTTGTCAGTTCACGGTTTATATTCCTCATCAGTAGCGTCATTCGGCCCCACGCGTCTCAACGGAGGATTAGATCTAAGAAATTCCCCTCCAGGATGCCTGAATGCTAATTAAAACTGTTAGTGGGTGTGGATGACCTTGATGGCAGGCACATCTGGAAAATAGCGCATGAACACATTAATGCAACAGAACTTCAGTCACTCTATCTGTAGTTGGCCATCATCGCTCATGCAAATGTGCTACGAGGCCATTCTAGAGGTAAAACAACAGATTTTTCTCAACAACAGATGGTTAGATCTGGGTGATACAGATACAAATCTTGATATTTTTCAACTCTTTTGACCATATTAAACATATATTGTGATGCTTATATACTAAAGATGTCTTAAAAGGGAGTTTAACAGGGTCCATTCCTGTCCTGCAGCATCTTTTGATCTCTGTAAAAAAAAAATTAAATAACCAATTTCTGTAGTTTCATCTAACACAATGAAGTGAGACAAACCAACTAATATGACAGAACATGTCAGAATTTATCATATCCATTGCACATGTGTGTGTGTTGTTGATGATGTCACTTCCTGGGGGATGATGTAATTATGGAACTGGCTGTAGATAAAGGAATAAAAAAAAAAAAGAGTAACAGAACACATGAAAATGAGGACGTGGGAAAATCGTATTAAAGGGATAGTTCACCCAAAAATGAAAATTCATCATTTACTCACCCTTGTTGCTCCAAACCTGTATGAGTTTCTTTGTTCTGCTGAACACAAAAGAATATATTTAGAAGAATGTTTGTAACAATTCAGAGAGACCAACCACTGACTACCATAGCAGGGGGAAAAATACTTTGGTAGTCAATGGTTGCTCTATCTGCTTGTTACAAACATTCTTCTAAACATCTTCTTTTGTGTTCAGCAGAACAAAGAAACTCATACAGGTTTGGAACAACTTGAGGGTGAGTAAATGATGACAGAATTTTCATTTTTGGGTGAACTCTCTCTTTAAATGATTAACCATTAATCACGGCAAAAATGTCAACATGTACCCAAAACAAAACAACAACAAAAATCACTTAAAATTTTTCAAAATAACTATGTTAACTATATAGAAATGTTGCTTTTGCACCAAATCAGCAGAAATCAGATTTCTGAAGGATAATGTGACACTGAAGACTGGAGTAATGATGCTTTGCCATCACAGAAATACATTACATTTTAAAATATATTAAAATAGAAAACAGTTAAATTGTAATAATATTTTACAATATTACATTTTTGACTGTATTTTGATTAAATGAATGCAGCCTTCTTTCAAAACATCACACTTGAATGGCACAGTGTATGGTGGGGTATGAAAATGTAGTGTGAAACAGTATATAAATTATCCAACTTTAAACTCCCCCAGTAGTCAGTAATTGTATCCCTTAAATCTCATCTTTGATCACCAAAATGACATATTTAAACACTTCCTGTGTAAATAAAATGTATTCATGCCTTAAAACAGCTTGAATCTAACTCTACACCCATACTTCATTTAGTATACGTGGAGCCATGAATATGCAAATGAGCCCCACTTCCACTCACTCGAGCTCAGAATAGCTGATACACTCTGTCAACTTTACTGTAGTAAATGCTGCACAATGGCCAGTGGGAATACTGGTTTAATTCAGCCATATATGTTTGAACCAGAAAATGATACAGAAGAAGTGAAAGAGTGAATTGTACAGGCTTGTGTACAAGTCGATGTATCAGAATGGTAATGCGTTTTATGTCTCGCTCTCTACAACGTTGGACACATAATGGTAAGCCTTTGGCTTGATTACCTTATCAAACAGATAATAATGTGTTGCCAATGTTACACAAACCATTGTACCGTTCGCCATCTCAGAATCAGACAGCTGCCTTCTAAAAAACATTATCCTTATAAATGCTCAGAACAACTTAGAATGTCAGTGGAGAAAGGCATATAGTTCATCATAACATTGTAATATACATAATTCACCCACTATATTGAAGTGAAGTGACGTGTGGCCAAGTATGGTGACCCATACTTGGAATTTGTGCTCTGCATTTAACCCATCCAAGTGTACACACACAGTAGTGAACACACACACAACGTGAACACACACCCGGAGCAGTGGGCAGCCATATTGCTGCGGCGCCCGCGGAGCAGTTGGGGGTTCGGTGCCTTGCTCAAGGGTCTCACCTCAGTCGTGGTATTGAGGGTGGAGGAGAGCGCGGGTTATTCACTCGCCGCCCCACCGACAATTCCTGCCAGACCAGAGACTCGAACCTGCAACCTTCCGGTTACAAGTCCAACTCTCTAACCATTAGGCCACGACTGCCCCCCAAAATTGTGGGGACTGCTAAATGTATCCGATTTTTCATATCAACAGAAAAATATACCGGGATAACCTGGCTTCTCTTGAGACTCCCCTGATTCCCAGCATACAGACTACCGGCACATCCGGGAACTCTACTGTCAATTTCGTCACCGCCCCTTTTTAGGGGAAAATAAACTAAACTTCCCATAGGCTTCAATACAAAATAGTGGCACAAAACAACGTCCGTACACAGTGAATAACTTAAAGGGTTCCTTCAGTGATTTAGCACTGATTTAGTGATTTAGTTTTGTATTTAAACTGGGTCATTTATGCAGTAGAAATGTGAAATTATTTTTGAATTTGGTGCCGTCTAGACTGAGAAAAGACAGAAAATGTATTTTTGTTTCATGTGGATGAAAGACAACAACTCCCAGAATGCACTTGCTTCGCTGCCCTACGAGGCCACTCCGTACACCGTCGTTTTGATCTTCATAGTAATACAATAATTTCATTCAGTTAGAGAATAAACACTACAATTAAAAACTGAACGTGTCTTTTCAATAAAGTGTGAGTGAGCCGAACGAAAGTCACGGCACAGACGCAGCAGTGTCAGATTTCATTCATCGCGAAGAGCTGTGCAGAACTGAGGTAACGTTAAGCGCCAGTCTGGCACGTTTTCAGATAGCATATGGAAGCTAAACTATCACAGGAATTCATTGAAAAGTTGAAACACTCACTTTGCTCTGCACAGCGCTCCGTTATGATTGTCCGTGCGGCCGTCTGTGTCTTCGTCCTGTGTCTGCGTGAGATCTCTCCCCTATGGGCGGGTTGATAACATGCGGAACAGCTCCATCTAGTGGCTGTAGTCTTTAGCCTCTGGCCAAAAATAAAATGCATAATTCTCTCGTCTCAGGGGGATATGAGGGGGGAAAGTATCATAATTTGAATATACTACCAGGCTTCTACTGATACAAAGCTTAATGCTAAATCTCTGAAGTTACCCCTTAAGAAATCACTAAGATTAAACATGTCTCACCAATTTGAGGCTGGGAGAATTAAGAGACATGTTTTTAAATTGACCAAATTAAGTTTGTGGATGTATCTTGGCAGGCAGGGTGGACATGTTATTAATTGACATGTTTAATCTTAGTGATTTCTTCAGTTATTCATGCCTGCCGGCTGTGTACGGACTAGGGCTGTACGATTAATCAAAAAATAACCGAAACCGACATTCAGAACCTCTAACCGACGTATTTTTCCCATGTCGGTTATCTCCATTTTCACGTGCCTCCGTCCCGTCAGTCACATCAAGTGCAGTTTGCAGGCACACAGAGAGATGCAGGAGCAGTTATCTGTGTTTATTAGGGGTGTAACGATTCGTTTTAACAACGATTCGATTCGTATCACGATTTGAGGTTGTCGATACGATTCAAGGACGATATTGGTTCATTTAGAACGATACGATCCGAAACGATTCAGTGACTTGAAATCGATTCAGTAACTTTTTAGCCAAAACTTGTGTGACTGAAATAAATATCTGGATACTGCTCAATGCAGGTGAAGTTTCCTAGATTCCTGTTGTTTCTTGTAAGGGAATCAGGTATCAATTAATTATGGATATAAACAAACAAGTAAACAACAATTAATGGCAAATGCATTCAAATTTTATTTGAATAAAGTGCAACCAACAGTTTAGGTTGAATTAAAAGGAAGTTAACCTTTTCTGCTCTCATTTTCAATTTTCAATACATTTTCAATAAAAGCACAGTAAGTGCAACCAACATTTCAACAGTAGGTTAACCTGCTACTTCTGCTTTTGCTTTCCAACATAAAAATATTACAATATTAGTATAAAAAATAAAGTGCAACTAACTACTATTCAGGTTTAATTAATAGTAGGTTTACCTGCTACTTTTGCTGTTGTTTTACAACATTAAAATAATACAAATACAATATTAATATCAAAAATAAAGTGCAACCAACATTTCTTCAGGTTGAATAAACTGGCTGAACCTGCTATTACTCTCAGTTTAATAAACAAACAATATTTAACAAAGATAAAATGTAACCAAGTACTCTTCAATGACTCTACAGATTTCTTTTTCAAAAATATCAACATGATCTGACCGTAGAACACTTCTCTGTGCGTTCACTATGTCGCCAGCAGTACAAAAACTCGCTCTGCAGGCACACTGGTGTCAGGAATTCACAGGTAACATTTAGCAAGGGTTGAAAGTACAGGTAAAACGTTACTAACTTAGCTCTTTCTCCTGGTGGCTTGATAATTTCTCGCACGTTGGCTTCTCTGTCATCCGCCATGCTATGTTTTGTTTTGTTAGCGCTGCTGCTGGTACGTGCGTTGCGATGATGTCACAGATAGGCAGACTTAATCGAGTAACGTTTAACGGCTTTATCATTAAAAGTGCAAAGAAAAAATATCCATATAAAGTCTGACGTGCTTAAATCCAATGCGTTATTTCCCATGATCGATACAATCGATTGATTACCTTTTAAAACGATGTTAGATCGATATATGTCGTCCGGAAGGCCATCTTGCAGAGCACAGATCGATGTAGTTAGATCATAGGAAAATAAATCGATACATCGATGTAGTAGATGAATCGTTACACCCCTAGTGTTTATAGATGCCCAGAATCACTATAGTAACTGCATGTTTTACACAGTTTATACAGGTCAGTTAATTGCTGTTCTTATAGCCTACACGCTGACACACACACACACACACACACACACAGACGGCGCGCGCAAGCCCCGAAGCCGCTTTCACTTTCGTGCTCATAAAGTTTGTCAAGTGTGCGTTTAAAGGCTTGCCAGTTTCAACATTTAAAGCGATTGTGCACTATTCAAAAACAACAATACGGAAAACTTCTCCATTCAGTGCTCAGCTTCTTTCTGTGACACAGAGAGCCGAGCCGTGTCGCGTCTCTGATAACGTGCGCGCGCGCCCTGAAGGCAGACCTCTTTCACCTGCGTCCTCACAAAGCTTGTCATTTCTATGTGGTTTAAGCCCTGCCAGTTTGAACATTAAAGCGAGTTTCGACCATCAGATGTGTATTATGTTGAACTAATGCCTGATAAACGAACACTCAGACAGAAGCTCGCACATCCCGTGAAGATTGCGCGCAGAGGAGCACAGAAACGCAGTGTCAAAGCTGTCCTGTGACTAAAGTAAAGTCACTAAAGTAGCTCAGAAACTCAACCGTTATAGGCATACATTTTAATACCTTTGCAGTAAGTACAAACCACAGCTTAATAATGAATAGAGACGGTATGAGTAATTCACACACAATCATTCTCTCATTGATGCATTCAGATAAATGTAATGTAGGCCTACTGTGCTAATGTATCTGTATCTGATGTAAAACAAACAGAAATCTGCCCCATAGACAATAACTGCTGAAAGTGAACCGTTTCCTTTAAGTATTTTAAAATCACAAAGAAATGCACCTTTTCATTAGAAAAAAAAATTCCACATTTAATAGTAGAAAATATTTACAGTACAAACCTTATCAGTGAACTTACTCAAAAACCTTATGAGGGCAAAAAAAAAAGACGCAAAATAATCGTTCATTAATCGTAATCGAGGTCAAATGTTCAATTAATCGAGGTTTTTATTTTTGGTCAAATCGTTACAGCCCTAGTACGGACGTTGTTTTGTGCCGCCATTTTGTATTGAAGTCTATGGGAAGTCTAGTTTATTTTCCCCTAAAAAGAGGCGGTGACGAAATTGACAGTTAAGTTCCCGGATGTGCCGGTAGTACGTATAATAATGATGATATGCTAAAGCCCGCCCACATGTTGACGTGATTGGTTACAAAATAGTTTGTGATGTCAGAAACACAGACAATTTCAAACCTAGTTTTTTTTCACTGCAGTTTTAGGAGAAAATACTTAACAATGGAGTTGACTGATGAATTTGCACATGGTTTGTCATAAAGCATATTAAAAACACCACATATTCATATAAACAACATTACTTATTTTTACCACAGGTAGTCTTTAACACTGTTTTTGCTGCTGAAATGTATGTAAAAATCATCCAATGACAGGGAACTTAGTGGCTAAAGTGCACTGACAATTAACAGAACTTAATTGCAATACTGACGTTATTATTTTTTATTTAAATCATGAGGATCATGATAGTGTATCTAAACAGAAGGGCAAGTCAACATCACATGACACACACACACCTGCACTGAACACTTGGCTGCAGTTTTCAATGATATTTTGCCACCTTGCTATCTCTCTGTTGTCCCTCTGAGGGAAACTTTAACATCTCTCCTCTCAATATGTCTTCCTCCATCTTTTTCTCCAACTCTTTATCTCTCTCCTTCATCTCTTCCTCCATTTTCCCTCTCCTTCCATCTCATCCTGCTGATTTATGATTTTTACCCACGTCTGGAAAGGACACTAGCAGCTTTCACATAATGAAAGGATGGAGAGAGTGTCCATTTGGACCAGAGCCAGCCGAACACTATGAGCTCATCACCATGGTAACCTTCAGAGAGATCCTCACCTTTCCCGAGTCACTTCTGCTGTTTTATGATGTTCATCTCTCTCATTCTCTCTTTGCTCTCTAAATCTGCATTTTCACAGCAGAGGTTAATTTGCACAAAATCAACAAGCTACCATGAGAGCCCTGACCCCTGAACCATAACAAGTGACTGGAGTGGAAAACTTTATTTCACTTCATTTAAGGTGAAGGGTGTCATTTCTGAGCCCCTTAAACAAACATTTCAAACAGGTGTCCAGTATCGAATCCAGAAGAATTAAAATGGAAAACTCATAAAATAAATAAAAATAAAGCTTTATTAAGAAAAAAAATTCATAGGGCCCTAAAAAGTATTTTTTTCTTAAACTTTTTATACTTTAAATAAAAATGTTTCAATTGTATAAGTGTAAAAGTTTTATTTTTCAATTAATTAGACAATTTCAGAAGAAAAGGTCACAATGCACTGGAATTTTAGGTATTTATATAAACGGAGATGTCCGTAAAATTACTGGATAATGTCTGGGTAATAACCTGCCAGTACTTTTTCTGTTATTTTATGGATTTATTTTTTACAGTGTAGCTAAAAAAAATAATTGTATTTGTTTATGCTGTTCTGTCTCTCAATTTTCCAGGTAATAATCCATGTGAGTAAATGTTGAAATTAACATGAACTAATATTAATAAATGCTGTAGAAATATTGTTAATTCTTAATTCATGTATCTAAAATAGTTAACTAATGTTAACTAATGAAATGTTATTGTTAAGTGTTACCTTTATATTATGGATTTTAAGAGTTTATAAATCAAATAAATATTGAATTGAAGATTTAATTGAAGTTTGAATTCGATTGATCAATAATGAATGATATTAATGATGATCTAAGCATACAAACTTGCACACAAAAGTAGTTAAAACAATTTTGATAAAATCTTTCATATTCAGTATCACCCAATTTCAATACTAGGTGTATAAATAATTTAATTTTATGTAAAACATGACAACACTCATCTGCTAGCATAGTTTAGTTCATCCATTAGTCGGGGGTTCTGCAGGTTTTATGAAATTTAATACATTTTTAAGACCAATTATGGAAAATTTAAAGGGATAGTTCACCCAAAAACAAAAATTCTGTCATCATTTACTCAACCTCAAGTTACAAACATTCTTCCAAATATCATCCTTTGTGTTCAGCAGAACAAAGAAATGTATACAGGTTTGGAACAACATGAGCGTGAGTAAATGATGACAATTTTCATTTTTGTGTGAACTATCCCTTTAAGGAATAAATTGAAGGGAGCGGGAACGGTTGTATTAGTGACACTTCAACGTTTGAAAATACAATTTCCAACAGATGTCCATAACTTTTTAATTCATTTTACAAAAAAATAGCTTAAAGTTTGAGATAAGAAATCTTGTGATCTTGTGAAAGGGATTTTATGACTAAAACAAGAACAAATATCTGCCAATGGGTTCATAAAATTCAAATGTAAAGCAATTTTAATACCCAATGAGATATTTGTTCTTGTTTTAAGCATAAACTCACTTAATTTTGTTCAATTTCACAGAAAACAAGACTTAATTTCTTTATTTTGCATGTCAAGTAAATGTACAGTATCTTGACTTAAGAATGTTTAGAATTTGAACTGAATCAATGAATCAAATATGAATCAAAAATCCTGAGGAGGTACATCATGTTTTGCAGTGCATGCAAGTTAATTTTACAATTAAATGTAGGGCCCTATGAAACCCTTTTTTTTACTTTATAGCTTATTCTGTTAATTTTTCTGGACTGACTTTCATTCATCTTCAGAACACAATATTTTTTATGAAATCGGAAAGATTTCTGTCCCTCCATTGACAGTGTAAGCAACTTCCACTTTGACACTTCAAAAAGTTAATAAAGAGACCGTAAAACTAATCCATATGAATCAAGCGTTTTTTTTTCATATTTTCTGAAGAGACTCGATCACTTTATATGATGAACTAAAGTCTTACGGATTTGGAACGACAATAGGGTGAGTAAATGGTGACAGAATTTTCATTTTTGGGTGAACTGTTCCTTTAAGTGTACTGGCCTACTTTTGATTTATTCATCAAAAATTGTAAAAATTCTGAGACAATCTGCATTATACAGTAAATTCCATTTATATGAATGGATTCTGCAAATCCGTCCATGTTTTCTGCATTGTAGAAATCACAGGGTCCTAATTTAATGCCATGATATTGAATTTAAGACTTTTTTAAGACCCTGATTAGTTCATCAGTATCATTAATTAAGCAAAAGTAGGAAAAACCACAGAATCCATCCTAACTACTTCATTTTCCTCGCACAATAATATTTTTTGACTTTCTTCCATATTTTTAAGGTCAATAAAGAACAGAAGACAATGCATACAGTACATTCCAGGACACTGACAATAGAGAGAATTATCACATTAAGGCCAACATTTGCCTCCCGGCTCGATCTCTCCATCTCTCTCTCACTGAACCGCTGCTGTTTATTCTACCTCACTGCTCCTTTATATTCTCATGCCACAACACTTAAACGCCTCACCTGGAGCTGAAGGCTGACAGCACATCATGCTCCCCCATGGGCCTGTGCCAATAGTGAGTCTAAACTTTGGAGTCGGTCATGTTTCTGCTGCGTGGACTGCAGCTTTCACATGTTGCACAAGTCCAGTGGAGTTGTGCAACACAGTCAGGTCTGACAACAGCTGTCGTGCTCAGCAAGGTCACCCTGAGCCCAAACATCCGATATTTCAGCTTATGCGCTGGAAAACAATCCGAGTTGAACAGAAAGACGAACCTTTGAATAAACATGATTAAAGATGCTAAATATTTTTACTCTGAGTGCTGGAAGGCAATCATGCTCATACATATTTATAAAGCTACATTTCCATTTTAATTTCAGAGAAAGAAAAAGAGTGACCTTAACAAGATAAAGAGGAAAACTGAGCAGAATACAATAAACTTGTACTGACTAAGAATGTGTGTGAGAGAGAGACTGACCTGTGTCTGTCTGATGTAGTAATGATGTAATTGTAGCATCGGTACAGTGCTTTCAAGGTCCAAATCATTTAACATAAATGTCATTCAAATAATTTTGAAAATCTTCAATTTACTGAGATCTATCTATCTATCTATCTATCTATCTATCTATCTATCTATCTATCTATCTATCTATCTATCTATCTATCTATCTATCTATCTATCTATCTATCTATCTATCTATCTATCTATCTATCTATCTATCTATCTATCTATCTATCTATCTATCTATCTATCTATCTATCTATCTATCTATCTATCTATCTATTTATATACTACTGGTTGCATTTTTATTTTGATATCTATTCATGCTGGGACATGGTTACGGGCCAGTTGATCTTAAGCGATTGCCTACTTTTTATAGACTGCTGTGCTTTAATGTAACTGCCTAAAGCCTAAATGCCTCCCTATATAAAGAAATCACACATATGAAAACATATACAAAGGTTGACCTTAATGTTTCAACAGAAGCTGAGAGGCTGAGAGATTTCTGTTTGGGACAGAAATGAGGCACTGACCTTTCTCTCCCCAGTCTGGAAAGCCTTTGAATACTTTTTTAAGACAATTTTGAAATAATGGCTCAATACGGGCTGTTATTTTTCTTCTGTTAATGAATTCTAATGGAAATATGACTAATAAAGCACTCCCGGGTGTTGCAGTAATTAATCCCATGCCTGGCCAAATCAGTGATGTTTCCAGGGTCATAATCGGGTTCATTTGAGCCTCCACACATGTTCCAGTCCCTCAGTCACACATGTCAGCATTTGGTGAAGAGAATGCAGACGAAAAAGCATAAAAGCACCTGTTATAACCCATAAAACGACAAAGGAACATTCATAAATTCCCCACGGCAGCTAATGGACATGGTTAGTATTTACTGCAGTGAGGGACAGAGCTTCAGGCTCAATAGGAAGTGTCCTTCAAAGACAATATAATTTTCTTTCTCTTTCACAAGTGCTCAAAAGCCAAATTAATGTTCAAGATTATTTACAGCCACGGCAACAATACAGCAGGCAGCTGAGGTTTTTACCTTTCCATCATGTGTGCCCATCACTCAAGCTCTGGATTAAATTGTTTTAACTCTCTCTCACACACACAGACGCACTAAGCGTTCAACATCAGGCAATCTGTGTGGTGGTTCTCATCCCCTAAACCCCCGTCTCCCTCTCTTTCCTCCTCCCTTACTACCCTTTGTTAGGCTCCAGCAGATGGATTTGGAAACAAAGAGCCCCCCCACCCCACCTCCTTTACCACCCTACCCCCATCACACACTCAAACACAACACACACTCATCACATATTCTGCAGGATGCTTCAATTCAGACCGATTTACTAGATAACAGCACCACTCTCGTCTGCACTCCTACACCATCTTTCACGCTCTCTCTTCTCACTATTTAGCTCTTTAAGTGTGTGTGCGTGTGTGTGTGTGTGTGTGTGTATGTGTTTTGGGTAGCAGGTGTATAGATCTCTGGGTTCAGTGGGTCAGGCTCCAATAAAATCAAGAAGATTGAAGTCAATTTGCTCATTGACAAGCTGCAAATCAACACCAGAACAAAACGGAGAGGATCAGAACCAGCCCACCAGGGCTCTAGTCTGATCTCAGTGTTTGTCATCTTATCTGGAACTCAATGCTGAAATCAAAACATACTGTTGTCTCTTGTGTCCTGCGATTGATTACATAATTATTTTTGCAGTGTATTTTGGGCTCAGTTTAATATTCCACATTGTATTACTTTTTTAATTTATTTATTATAGTTTTACTAACTATTATAGTAATTGTTATTGGTTGACTCTGCATGGTCTCAACCCCTGATTTAAAACATGAATGCAATTAATATATATATATATATATATATATATATATATATATATATCCTAATATATTTCTATTATAAGCTATGCAGCCCCATACACGACAAACTGCGGCTCTGGGGTGTTAATAAAGGCCTTCTGAAGCGAATCGATGCGTTTGTGTAAGAAAAATATCCATATTTAAAACTTTATCAAGTAAACTTTCGGCCGACCGCCTTCCCTGTTCAAACTATGGAAAAAATTGTCTGAAAGAAGAATGTCATGCACCTAGGATGACTTGAGGTTGAGTAAATTATGGGGTAATTTAAATTTTTGGGTGAACTATCCCTTTAACTTCTTGAGCAATTTGAGCTACAGTAGCTTGTCTGTTTGATCGGACCACACAGGCCATCCGTTACTCCCCACGTGCATCAATGAGCCTTGGCCGCCCATGACCCAGTCACCGGTTCACCACTGTTCCTTCCTTGGACCACTTTTGATAGATTTTGACCACTGCAGACCGGGAACACCCCGCAAGAGCTGCAGTTTTGGAGATGCTCTGACCCAGTCATCTAGCCATCACAATTCGGCCCTTGTCAAACTCACTCAAATCCTTACACTTGCCCATTTTTCCTGCTTCTAAAACATCAACTTTGGGGACAAAATGTTCACTTGCTGCCTAATATATCCCACCCACTAACAGGTGCCGTGATGAAGAGATCACCTTCATAATGTTATGCCTGATCGGTATATATAATTAATTAATTGCATTGCATTTATGTTCAAATTATATACATATATAATTTGAAGTGAAATTATGTCAAAATCTGGGGACCCAAGTCATTCTCACCAGAACTTTTGTTTGGCTAATTTGGCTTTTATGGGCTGAGATGTATTGACATTTTTATTTTCTCAGGAGTCATAAAATATATTTTTTAAGACAAAGAAGTAAATAACCTTCCAGACCCTGAGGGAGTTCAAGAATGGGGACAGTCATTCTGGGTCTGTAATAATGGACAGATGCTCTCTTTTCTGGCTGGGGGAGAGGAGAGGAGAGGAGAGGAGAGGAGAGGAGAGGAGAGGAGAGGAGAGGAGAGGAGAGGAGAGGAGAGGAGAGGAGAGGAGAGGAGAGGAGAGGAGAGGAGAGGAGAGGAGAGGAGAGGAGAGGAGAGGAGAGGAGAGGAGAGGAGAGGAGAGGAGAGGAGAGGAGAGGAGAGGAGAGGAGAGGAGAGGAGAGGAGAGGAGAGGAGAGGAGAGGAGAGGAGAGGAGAGGAGAGGAGAGGAGAGGAGAGGAGAGGAGAGGAGAGGAGAGGAGAGGAGAGGAGAGGAGAGGAGAGGAGAGGAGAGGAGAGGAGAGGAGAGGAGAGGAATCTCCTGACCCACCACTGACAGACTCCAGGTTATATTTGAGAACAAGACACTTAATCGACTGCTATTGATTGTTTAAAGTTACATAGAAAAATACAATCCTTTAGGTGCCAAAGTTGACAGTAACTGACAAACCAAATATTGTGTAAGTGTCCAGCTATGAAAGCGGAAGGAAATGTGATGAAATGGAGAGCCTAGTGTGTGCAAAGTGCCAGTGTCGCCTAAACGGGTTGTTCAGGGTTTAGGATCTGAATAGATTGTATTTAACTAAGAGGCCCATTAGACGTGCCATAAAGAGCTTCTGCCTGATGCTTCTGTAATACATAAAGGCACCTGCGTCCAACACCCCATCATTTAACTCCCTCCCACCCAACTCCAGAGTCCTGTTAAAATATTGAGCAGGTACTTAAGTGTAATTTGGCTGAGTGCAGGCATTGCTGAAGGGTCCTTCATTCTCTGAAGACGTTTTGAGGAGACGGAACTAACGCCATCAATTATGTATGCTTTTATTCGACATCTCAGACCAAACACGAAAAAGAGCCGATTCAGCTGCATTTCTGTTGTTTATCAGCTGGATAAAAAAAAAAAAAAAAAAAGTGTTAAGTTGTTAGCTTACTTTGTGAATGACATTTTATATCCATTATAAAATTCCCTGATATTACAATAAATAATATCTAAGAATTTGCAAGCAGTTTTTCTTGCATTTTAAAAATACCTTTTGAATAGTGTATATTTTACATAATATTACAGCTACAATAATAAATGTATATCTTTGGCTCCTGTAATGCAGGGAATATCATAATTTTTATTAAAAAAAAAGAAAACAAAAAAAGATTCTAGTGAGTTTCAACAGATGGGATATCTGTTGAAACTCCTCAGTTATCCTTTAGAGATTATTTTGACATTTTGTGATGAGATTATCTTGATAAGTTTCCCTACACTTCTGTTGTTTTAAAATAAAATCTAAATAAACCACATTCTTTTTTTTTTGGTAAAATCTTTCACATATTCTAACCAGTAAAAAAAACCCCACTCTGAATTATCAAAAACGTAATACTTGTAGAAAAAAGGTGTATAGAAAGTAAATCAGAATTATTTAAATTTATGAAACCTGTTGCTTTGCACTGAAACCCAAGAGTCGGTCAGTTTCAACCAGTCCGAGCAAGATGATGGACATTTGATGCTGTCCAAGGACTCAGGCTTTAAGTGCTCTACAAATCAAAAAATAAATAAAAATGAAAATCAATATTACATGCCTTTGTTGACCAGATGCAGCCAAGAGCAGAAACTTTCTAAACTGTGTTAGTACTGACAGAGAATAAAGAACGAGAGATAAAGGGCAAGGTAGAGAGAGGGAAAAAAAGAGCAATAGAGGTAGAAAGAGGGAACTTGAATCTTGAGAGAGAAAGAAGGAGGGTAATTATGTGGAAATGAGCATTCTCCCAGCATGCTTCTCTCCCTCAGCGATGCAGACAGGAGCCATTTGTCATCTGGCCCAAAATGGCATCTCTGGAGCCTGTTTTAGAGACTGAGGGATTGAGGGACTCGTACTTTCTCTAATACCCTGACAGTCCTGGACTTATATACTCTTTCTCTTTATCTTCGTATCTCTCGGCCCCAGAGAGGCTCTACTATCCACACGACTGAGTGCAACAGAGAGGATGTGATGTGATTAGAGGGAGAGGGCTTCCACAGGTGTCATTTCTACTTCACCAGTGACCTCTCCTTCATACAAAGACAAATTATTTCTGCCAACACTTTCATGTTCGGTATTTCAGAATATTTGACTTCAATGTTCAGTAACAGCAAGCATACTGTTTTTCAGCAATTAGTCACGGTAGAAGAAGCCATTCTTATTGACACAAATAAAAATAAGAGGCTCTTGCATTACGTCTTTCCATTAAAAATGTTTTCACTGTTTTGAAGACTGAATGTTAATTCATCTCAAATTAAATGTGGTGTCTAACCTGACACCTGAAGCAAGTTAACATGACAATAGTAAAGAGTGAACTGTCTCTGGTTATATATTTAGTCAATACTAAGATGATAAAGATTGAGAGGTTACAATATGGATGGCGATAAAACAGCAGAGAAAGCATTAAAAGCAAAATCAGCCATCATAGTTTTGCGTCTACGCTTTACATTTTATGTTTAAGATGATGAAAGACCAACGAAAGAGCTTTCAGAGAGTCCTGATCTCTTACTGCTCAACGGGAAAAATGATTGCAACAGTATGAGCGGAAAGGAAATCTAGAAATTCCGATCCAGTTTATCATTGAGAAGCATTCAAAGGAACCATGCTGTTTTACGAATTACAAAGTCACAAAACGATGAGAGAAGGCAGGATGTAAAGAATGAACATGAGAGGGAGAGATGCAGTAATGAGGAGGAGGAAAGAGAAGGAGAGCATCTCCCACCGTGGGTTTTGTGTTTCTCCTTTGAGCAAGGCAAGAAGAACCTTCCGGATAAATGAAACCACAGCGGAGGCAAACGAGAATCAGACACCTGCGATCAGAGAAACAGGAAGCATTCCAGAAAGAGTGATGGAGAAAGAAACAGGGATAGAGCGAGATAAAGAGAGTGATGGAGTGAGAGAGAGAGAGAGAGAGAGAGAGAGAGAGAGAGAGAGAGAGAGAGAGAGAGAGAGAGAGAGAGAGAGAGAGAGAGAGAGAGAGAGAAAGTAGCCTCATCTGAGGATGAGATAGATGGAGATACTGAGTAAATCCCCCCCAAACAATAATCACTGGATGAAACCCAAAGCCTTTCATAGCACGCAGCAGGCAGACCTGATCTGGCCCTCTGGCCCGCAGGCGCTGGACGTGGGGGGGTGGGGGAACCGCCTGTCCTGGGGCATTGACCAGATGCTCAAATGAAAGATTGGGTTTTTTTCTCATTGTGTGAATGGGGTTGGGGGGTCATAAGCACAACCTGTAACATTTCACTTGTTGATAATTTCAGTGATTTTGCCAGATTATTAAGATTAATGCAAATGAATGATAATGCAAATTTAAATATTTTGAAAGTATACAGATAAATCCAAAAATATGTAAATAAATCAGATAATATTAATATTAAATATTAATAATATATATATATATAGATATATATATACATAAAAAGTAAATTAATAATTAAAATACTATAAATAATATTATAATAATACTGATAATACATATAAAGATAAAATGGAAAAATTAATTAACAGTTATACTTTTTTATTTTCAAAACTGTTTAAATTATTTTTTAATATTATATTAATATTAATATTATATTATTTAATATTAATATTTTATTTATTTTTTATTTATTGACCTATTAATGTAATGAACAGCTGCAATACATTTAAATACATAACGTTTATACAGAATGAAACAGTAAAAGTAAATATATACAAATAAACTAGTCAATAATATCATATATATATATATATATATATATATATATATATATATATATATATATATATATATATATATATATATATATATATATATATATATATATATATATATATATATATATATATATATATATATATATATATATATATATATATATATATATATATATTTTACACACACATAAAAATTAAATTAACAATTTATGTTTATAGATCAACATTAATTATATTATTATAATAAAATAATTAACAATTATACTGTTCCATTTCAAAATAGTTTACATTATTTTTAAATCTTATATTATTATTTCATATTTATATTTTAAATGTTTTTTTCTTGAACTATTAATGTCAACAGCTACAATACAATCCATATTTATACATGCATAATGCACATGCATATACAAACATTTTTTTTTATAAATAATATACTGAAACAATATCCTAAAACGATCGTAAAGCTATATCGAACATATGTGTGTATAATACTTATTTTAGACAACTGCTCAGAGAGAGATAAAGGGAGAGCGAGTGTGGCGTGTGGTGTATTCAGACACTTCATTAAGTGAATGGGGGGCCGGTTTGAGAGACTCCCACTTGCTTTACATGCAAGCACAAAGACATAAAGAATAAAGGGTTCAGCATGCAGGCAGATGCCGACATCATCCTGTCCCATGAAGCTCCATTTATAGTAACTGTGGCCTGCACTTGTTATCATTGTGCAAACTGATAATGTGTGTGTGTGTGTGTGTGTGTGTGTGTGTGTGTGTGTGTGTGTGTGTGTGTGTGTGTGTGTGTGTGTGTGTGTGTGTGTGTGTGTGTGTGTGTGTGTGTGTGTGTGTGTGTGTGTGTGTGTGTGTGTGTGTGTGTGTGTGTGTGACAACCTGTACTGGAGAATTGCTTCAAAATTGCACTGATTCATGAAATTTTGTGTTTCTCCACATAACAATTAACATTGTTATTGGCTGTTCCAGAATATGTTAAATCAGTGTTGTTATTGTTTTTGGTAATTGAAGCTGAAATAAAATATAAATATTAGATATTAAAAACTTAAACAAAGATTTAAAATGTCGCCTTGATAACTAGTTAAAACGAAAATTACCAAAACTAATACTGAAAAAGATAACTAAAGCTATATAGAAATATTACAAAACAAAAATGATAAAAGCACATAAAATTACTAAATCCTAAACTAAAATTGAAAAAAAGAAATAAATACTATAATAGTATATAAATAATACTAAAATAACACTGAATTTATTGCATCATAATGATGCTCGCAACGATGATGCTCATGGGTTTGAATCCTAGAAAACACACAAATGTACTGATACGCTGCCAGATGCATAAATGTAAATGCACAGGAAGTGTATGGATTCTAGTTGACATTGCAGATTTATAGAGGAAAGCGAAGCGAATACAGCTTGCCAGCATTTGATGTAACTGTCAGTGGAACAGACGGGACACGAGACGCAGAACGGAACCGAACAGAATGTACGCTGGTTGTTGTATCAACTCACTTTCAGATTGTGAGACATTTCAGGCCTTTCCTTCTCTTTTTCTCTCTCTCTCGCTCCCACAGAATGGGGGTGTGCAAGGAGGGGCGGGAGCATATCAGAGGGGGGTCTGTCTGTCTGCGTGTGTGAAGGCACAGACGGTTCAGTAGTAATGTGATGTGTGTCCCGAGGGATGTTTGATGGATTAATGCTGAGCAGCTCCATTGCGATGTACCACCTGATCTCACTCCCACCGTCTGCCTCTATAAAACCTGCCTGACTGCTGATCTCAGCTAGTCTCACAGTCTCTCCTCTCTCTGTCTGTCTGTCTCTCTTTCTTCCTCTCTCTCTCTCTTTCTCTCTCTCTCCTCTGTCTCTTCCTCCTCTCAGCCGCCTCCGCTGCAGGCCAGGAGCTATCCAGTGCTGAACAAGTGAATTTTTTCTTTTTTTTTCAGCAGCGTAAGCGGGTGTGTGTGTGTACAGTAGCAGGCACACACACACACACACACAGTATTGTACCCTCAGACATCTTTCTCCTCCTGCGTGCTCTTCATTTTTCCTTTATCTACAGTCACCGTTTTTTTTTTTTTAGTTTCTGGGACGTGGATCTTCTTTTTTTATGGGACGGATTTAATTTGGGACGATTTTCTCCAGGGTTCTTTTTTGTGTGCGAGTCCGTCTGCGGCCGATGTGAAGGATTTCTGGTGCGTCTGTGCGCGTGCGACCGTGTGTGAACCATGCCTCGCTCATTTCTTGTGAAGAAAATTAAACTGGATGATTTTTCCTCATCTCCCGTGTCAACGTCTAATCATCATCACCACCACCATCATCTCGATGACTCCTTTACACGCTCTCGCTCAAACCTGGGCGTCCGGCTCTGTGAAAATGGTGAGTATGGTGCCTAAATATATTGTTTACATACAGATACAGTAGCTTTACTTTATGTGCTTGATGTTCCACCATGTTCCCAAATGGTTAGCCTACAAAAAATATCAGCAAGGCATAATTCAGATTTGACGCTGTGTTTTGAACATTGTACGTAGTCCAACAGATGTTACATAAATCTTCCCATTCTGACGCGAACTAATCCGTAAAACCCTCCATCCTTTCACCCCCAACCCCGTCCTCCATTGTGCCCCCCCAGACTTTGTTTTTGTTTTTTTGACTCATGCCGACACAAATCAGGTCACGCAGCGCGATCAGCTTATGCGAATAAAGCCGTACGAAAGTGTACGGACAGGCGCTTGATACCAGTTTGTTGTGTTTAGCTCATGCTAACGCTAACACACTGCTTTGTGGGGCTGATGTGTTTGTCCTGATTCTGCCCTTGAGTTTCGGTCCAAACCCTCCCCCCTACCAACAGCACTCTCTCTTTCTCGCTCTCCTCCCCCATCCTTCTTTTCTGCTTCATCTCACTATTTCTCTCTTTCACTCTCCTGCTTCCGGAATCTAAGTGGTGGAGGGGGAGGTAGGGTTTCAGCCATCATTGACGCCACTGGAGACATCCGAGTACTGTACTGTACAGCTCGAAGGACAACGAGGAAGATGAAAAGAAAGAGAAGCTTGAGGCAGTGCAGACTTTTGTCACATGATGCAGCAGCACGCACACGCACAATAGGGCAAATAGCATCACGCACCGAGTAAGCCCAGCATCCCTGAGCGGACATGATGGGACAGGCTGAGCTAAACTGAGCTATTCTACAGAGACTAAGGGAGTCCAGAGAACTCTGTGTCCTCACAGACAGATTTCGGTAGCAGATGTGTGGCTCTCTCTGCCCTGCTGTGGTGTTTCTCGCAGATAAGCAAGATAAGACATGGGGGATATCTTCCCACCTGTTATAAAAAACAAAACACAACAGACTGTTTATCTGTTTTTGGGTCATTGTACGATTATTTGAACTTTTACACTGTGCTGCTCCACTTAAAATTAGATTTATGATTTTATAATATTGTTTTGTATGGCATTGTATGGCATTGTATTCATCATTTTATGAACAATAATAATTTTTCCCTTTTCCCTTCCCGTTTTGTATAATAATTCACAAACAGTCGCTGTAATTATTGTAGAAGACATTTTTCTTCGTTCTTCATCTTGAAGGTCGAGCATCAAGACTTCTAAAACAAAGGGCAAACAACTCCAGCCTTTCTGTCAGTCAGAGGACTAACCCTAAAAAATATTCCACATTAAAATGTTTGTAACTACAAGCATTGTTGCTTCTGCAAAATCATAATGAAATTAATTATAATTATATTATTAACAATAATACTAAATAATGGATAGTTTCTTACATTATCAATTACAATTACAATTATCAATCACACTATTCATTAATTCTATCTAGTAGTTTTATTATTTTTAAATTCAAACTTGCTTCAGAAAAATCATTAAAAAAATTTTTTAATAGCAATCTTATATTATTTAATTCATTTTATTGATCGTATTTTTATATTACAGTTATATTCATGCTATTTATTCAACCGTGTAAGTTTTCAGAATCTTTTTCTTTCTTTATTTCATGGGTAATACCACGGTTTTAGTTTGGTTGGGGAACAATATGCTCATATATATATATATAGCCTGATAACCTCTGAGCCATCTTTTGTGGACAATACAGTTATATCCCCAATAACATCCTCTCTCTACTGATCCTGTTGGGTTTTTTTTACTGGCTAGTTCCATCATTATTGCATCGCTTTCTTTAATCTCACTGTATAACTAGCCTGAACCGATACTGCACTGCATTAAATGCCTTTTGGGTTTCCCTTTTAGCAAGCAAATTGAATTAGAAACATTTTGTCGAAGACATGGCACCTTGGAAGGTGTATTATGTCGGTGAAATTCCAATGGCAATAAACGCGTCTGAGCCCCACGGCTGCCAGAAATCCTTTTAGCGGCTCCTGAATGACCCTCACGATGCATTAAGACTCGCTCCTCGCGGTCAGAGGGCTCCATAATCAGTTTAGAGAAGTTAGGAGGGAGTTTATTTGTTTCAGAAGATAAAGAGGTAATAAGATGTCCTGTATTAAGGAATATATTTTCATATTTGTTACATACTTCAATGTTTTGAAGGGGGTTTTGAAATCTGAGAAAGAGTTTTGGTTCTCTTCTAACAGAAGCGAAAGAGCTTTGTAAAGTCCCGATTTCCTTAAAATGGTTTTTAAGGACCATTCATAACATCAACCTCCACTTACTTCCACTTTTAAAAGATTATGTTGTGCATAATAGACAAATAAACACCAAACTCTACAGGAGCCCTCGGCTAATCTTATCAAAGAAAAAGAGAGTCTGAGTGGCTTCTTCATCTCAAGGAGAGAATGAGAGACACTTATGCTTCCACCACAGTTAACCTGCTTAATTAGCTATTAACCATGTTAAAACCCTCTGGGTCTCGCTCACATATACACACACACTTACATGAATGAGGTATGAAGAAGCCCTCTAACAGGAACTATGGAAGCCTGTTTCAATCGTGTGATATAAAGTCATACTGCGAGATATGAAGAAATAAAAAAAGCTATAAAAAAAATATGAATAGATAAATCAATTAAAAAGTAATTACCTTTTTTTCTTTTATCTTAGGCAAAAACAGACTTCCATATAGCATAGCAGAAAATATAGTCCAATTGGTTTCCAGTATTATTTTACCATATAAACTAAAGACTTGCAGCTTAATGTATTTGTTATTTGTGTGCAAAAAGATATGATGTGGGGTGTTTTAAGAAATTCTCATTTAAACAGGTGTTTACATTCTTAGAAATAAAGGTTCCAAAAGGGCGTTTTCTGCAATCCCCAAATAGCCATTTTTTCTTCACGTGAAGAACATATTAATAATATAAAGGAACTTTGTTCCTCTATAAAGGACATTTTGTGGAATGGAAATGGTTTATAGATGTTAAACCACTGATGCCAATAAAGAACCGTTATTTTTTAAGAGGGTATTGTCATTGCACTTGTTTTACTTCTACTCTGTTGTGTCTGACAGCACACTTTACATTGTGTCTGTAGTGTATAGTCACATTCTCGTGTCTTTAATTGCTGGAGTTCAGAGAAGAAGTGAAAGGTCAATGAGTTAATAATCAGTTCATGTTCTCTGTCCTGCTGCAGGCTACATCCAAGATTACATCAGCTCTTCTGAGTACACAGAGGAGAAGCAGGCCGACATGAAACTGAGCTCGGATCCGCTGTACTCCCCCGTCAGCAGCGGAGGTGGGGAGTACTGCCAACCGGACCTGGAGCACCCGGACAGCCCTCAGTCTGGCCTCACGGCCCGCGGATACTTCAGCAGCGAGAGCGAATCTCTCAGCGAGGGCTACACCATGGATGCGTTCTTCATATCTGACGGCCGTTCGAGGAGGAAGGGCGAAGTCGTGGAAACAAGAAAAGATGACACAGAGGAGAAAGAAGTGGCCGGGACGAACAACGGAGGTCCGCGACACACCTGCAACGAGTGTGGAAAGACCTACGCCACTTCATCCAACCTGAGCAGACACAAGCAGACCCACCGCAGCCTCGACAGCAAGATGGCGCGCAAGTGCCCCACCTGCGACAAGGTTTACGTGTCCATGCCGGCCCTGGCCATGCACATCCTCACTCATGACCTCAAGCACAAATGTCACGTGTGTAGTAAAGCCTTCAGCCGGCCCTGGCTGCTGCAGGGGCACATGCGATCGCATACGGGAGAAAAACCCTTCGCCTGCGCCCACTGCGGGAAAGCCTTCGCCGACCGATCCAACCTACGAGCGCACATGCAGACACATTCGGCCTTCAAACACTACAGCTGCAAGCGCTGCAATAAGACCTTCGCGCTGAAGTCCTACCTGAACAAGCACTACGAGTCCGCCTGCTTCAGAGGCTCCGGAGACGAGGACGAGTCTGGCTCCGAGAATTAACAAAAGAGAAAAGATGAAGATGAGTTAACGCACTCGAAAACCCCTCACAGACTCCCCTTCACAGACCCACTATCCCTTTTTTAGAAAGCAATATTTTCACCAAGAAAAAAACCAAACCAACCCAATAATAAGAAGACAATAATGAATAGATGCTGGATTTTTTTTCTTTGGTAAAAAAAAAAAAAGACCCTCTCGTATAGACACCTACAATTATGAGGCCTGGCATGCAAATTTTTATGAACATAATACTATTAATAACGATAGTAATAATATTTAGATTACTGATGTTTTATAGCAAATCCTAAAAAAAGACATAAAAAAAGGACAGCAACAGGTTTGTGCTTTTTGAGAAATGAAAATCAATTTGTATTTTTATGCTGCTCTTTTATTTTGAATTCTTTTGCAACTGCCAACATAAACTTTTTATGAAAATGTGAATAATGACAGTATTTGCAAAAAAGAAAAAAAAAGATTGTAGACCTCTGAAAAGGTGAAAACTTTTGTTACACTTTTGGTATTTTATTTATAATTGTTATTTTTATATTCAACGTTTCCTGCAGTTACATGGTTTCATTATTTATTTGTTTATTTATTTATTTATTTGTGCCAATCATGTCCTGTAACGGTTCGAGCAGAGCGACCATCACTACGTGTTTTACCATATGGAGGAAACAGCACTCAAGACTAAACATTTCAATGCTCACCAAACATTCAAAACACCCATAATACGGACGACAGGGACTTTCAACGACTACTTTTGCAGATCTCTGCTCGCTCTGCTGGGCTTCCTCACTCTAAACAGACTGCATGTGCTCCAGATGCCTGGGGCTTCGCCCCTTGTCTTCCTGCTCCATGATTACCTCACCCAGAGGCAGGTATGACCTCTAACCTCTGCTCTGTCCAAGCTCTCAGCATCCATCATACAAACCTCATTTCTACCATTCCAGTATTATTGTTGAGTACTTATGTATTTATTTATGCACTATTTTCATTTCCCTATTTATTTAATGTGTATTTATTTATTTATGTATCTATCTATTTATTTATTTATTTGGTTGATTATTCTCTGTGTTATTGGATACTGAACTGCCGTTGACCTTTTAAGATGCTGCTCTTTAATGAAAATCTTTATATGCATGATTCAGCTGTAGAGGGATTTTAATTTTTTTTCGAAAGGGACGGTATGCAGTGTTTAAAAGCAGATGAATTCAGGTGATGATGCTTTGTTTAATGGGCAATAATTCTTCTTAGGTACAGCAACTTGTATAATCACAGCTGTCCTGTTAGCAGTCAATATAGGGCAATAAACAGAAATCTCCTTAATATCTCAAAGGTCATATCTCATTTCGTCGTTTCTAGAACACCATTTCCTGCTGAGACCATTCAGAGTGTCTATGTCTATGGTGTGTTTGTGTGACTCCACCCACATTTGTGACATCACAATTCATCTCATTGCTCAAATGCCAAACAATTTAGTATTCCAGAAACGTCTTTTACATCTAAACACCAATAAAAACAAAGCAAATTCAAATTATATTAATCCCGGAAGGTGCAAATCAAATTTTTCTCTCACAAATTTAAATGAAATTTTAATAAGCAAATCAGCAGCAATAAGCCTTTTTCTAACAATATTTTTTACTATTGCTATTATCGCAAATTTAATATAGCCGCCTTGCATCTCAGCAGTTTTGAATGTAATTATAAAAAGACTAACCCACAGCATGACATATTTCAAGCATTTGGCTTTAGCTGTCCAAATAAATCCCATCATAAGCCGTGGCCGCCAGACGATGACATGAATATGACAGAGTTTCAGTGACATGTGAAATAGAAGTCCCAAATCCTAGACCCAGAAATAATGACCCCCCCTCCCATCCCCCTGAATGGCCAATCAGGATGGATTATTCAGTGTTGGAGTGAAAGGAGTGCTGGGTTCAGGACAGAGATGAAACAAAATAGAGGCTTAATGGAAGCATTGATGGAAATAGCTGAGCATATGGCGCCAATGTGCCACTGCCTGTATAATAAAGATCTGAAAGACGTTTGGAGATGAAAGGATGAGAAGTGCAATCAGAAAATGCAACGGTGTAAATCAGCTATTTCTTTGCTCTCTGTCCAATGAAGCAGAAAGAGAGGAAACAAAACTTGTTTCATAATAAAAAATACACTTAGCACTATCACAAGGAATGAAACCCTGCATATGACAATACGCATCAGCACATATGATGCAGCTCATGTCAAAAGGAATAGAGGCAGTGTCCATTCCTCTAAAGGGTTAACAGGTGTTGGTGGACAGACAGTAGTCTGAGTGCATAATTGAGTCTGAGTTTGACCTTGTGAGGAAGGTCGAGCAGCAGCAGCCAGAGGCTCTGTCAGCATTTTGCATATTGTAAAAAGGACGGCACAATCTCAGTAATGGGCCAAAACCTGCGGGGAATAGATAATGAGTTTCTCCTCCCACTTTTCTTCTGCTCTTCGCCTCTTATCCACCCATTCCTGACCTCGTACATTGGCACGCTGTGTCCTAGCCGATTTCTGCATGGCATTTTCACTCTCATTGCTGATGGACATCAGTGTCAGAAATATAGTAACTATTATACAATTTTAAAATGAATACTTGATCACTGATACAATGACCACTATTTAAAATGTTCATATCAAATTTTAAGTGTTAACTCTTGATATATTTCATTATTAGGTAGGCCAATATAATAAAATATTATGTAATATACACACTACCATTCAAAAGTTTGGGAGTTCTGTACAATGTTCCTAAATATTTCTATTTCAAATATATGCAGCTCTTTAAAACTTCATATTCTCTAAAGAACTGAACAACTAAATCATGCGTTACACAAAAATATTAAGCAGCGCAATCTGTTTTCAACATTCATAATAATAAGAAATGTTTCTCGAGCACCAAGTCAGCGTATTAGAATGATTTCTGAAGGATCATGTGACACTGAAGACTAGGGCTGTGCGATATTGAAGAAAAATGCGATATGCGATATCCTTGTTAAATAATGCGATATTCGATATGCGATACGATATTGCTTTAAGTGTGTGAAATCTATTTCTTTCCCCAACTGATATCTTTCACTTAAAGCATAACCGACTGTGTTTACATGAATACTCGTCAAGACAGCCATTTTGACATAACTGTATGTGTATTTAACAGTTTGAGTGTGTAACAAGACATGAAAAAAAGAACGGCTTGTTTCGGTGTGTGTGTGTCAGACAGCAGACAGCACGAGACTGCAAGGAGTTGTTTTTCGCAAGTTATTGCATTTAATAACTCTTTTTAACGTCAACCAAGTCACATAAGTAACAGTCATGTGCTCAGTCTATTCTCTGCTATATGCATCAACCTAAAACATACACTTTTGACTATGTTGAAATAGCCAATTAAAATCATTCAGATATTGCGTGCCCTTGCGATATGCATATTGCGATATGTACATTTGCGATATTTCAAAGACTGTAATGGCTGCTGAAAATCACAGGAATAAATGACATTTTTAAATATATTAAAATAGAAAACAGTTAAATTGTAATAATATTTCACAATATTTTTGTTTTGATCAAATAAATGCAGCCTTGGTGCACATAAAAGACCTCTATTAAAAACATTAAAAAAAAATTTTTTAAAACGCAATCCGGCCCCGGAAAAGCGGAAGATGATGGATGGATGGACTTTTGAATGGTAGTGTATATGAAATAGAATATGATATACTATGTAGAAATCGTTTTAAATATTTGGAGCACATTTGGTGGCCTTTTTGTCCTAATTTGTTTCTGACCCTGATGGACATTCATCCTGCTTTTATTCCTAAATCACCCCCTCATATTTCTGACACACCCACAGCTGAGTAGAATCTGTTATGAATATCCATCTGGATATTTTCCATTATAATAAGGCTTGAATTCAGAGTCAGTTCTAATTATGCAAAGCTTGATGTAATGTAGATGAGCTTAAATGCTATTCCAAAGGACTACCATCATCTCTTTGTTTTGAGAAAAATAATTTTCCACAAATGTTCAGAAATGTGAGATAACTGAAGAGACTGAGAAAGTGAACGCGTTTTTCCTGAAACAACTGTAAATATGTGTGTATATAGATCTCTCAGCAATAATGAGACACCGCATGTGAGCCGATCCCTTTTGCTTTTACCTTTTCTGAACTGTTTAACCCTGGACAGGCTGAACAGGATCAGGGACTTCATTAGCTCATTACCTGCTGTACTAACTACCAGCAATATTAACAATGCTAATCATTTTCTCTCTGTTCACCAGGATCTACCAATATTTCTCTCTCTCTCTCTCTCTCTCTCTCTCTCTCTCTTTCTCTCTCCTGTTTTTTTTTCTTTTGTGAAAGTGCCCAGCCTGGCTGAACAATAATATGAAGTGCCAAAAAATTAAAGAGTTATTTCCATGACAAAAGCCTTCAGCATATGGTAGGCAACTCACAGCCCTCCATATGGTCCTTGAGAGATTTCAGAATGTCTCTCTTCTTTCCCCTTGCCTTCTCTCTCTATCTATCTATCTTCCTTCCTCCCTGTGTAAAAACTTAAAGATTTTTCCACTTCTGATATTACATTTGGCCTGTTATGAAGGGTAAAGCCAATAGTGATGTTTATGAACAATAAAATCAATAGCACAAGCAGTCTGTTGCCTCTTTTTTTATTGACTTAAAGGGATAGTTCACCCAAAAATGAAAATTAGCCCATGGTTTACTCACCCTCAAGTCATCTTAGGTGTATATGACATTCTTCTTTCAGACGAATAAAATCGGAGTTATATATATATATATATATATATATATATATATATATATATATATATATATATATATATATATATATATATATATATATATATATAAAAAAAATCCTGGCTCTTCCAAGCTTTATAATGGCAATGAATGGCTGATTTGTTTTTGAAGTCCATAAAATTGCATCTATCCATCATATCACTGCTCCACGCGGCTCCGAGGGGTTAATAAAAGCCTTCTGAAGCGAAGTGGTGGGTTTGAGTAAGAAAAATATCCATATTTAAAACTTTATAGACTAAAATAACTAAGTTCCGGCGGACAGCCGTACGCAAGTACTTGCGGCAAACGACTTACGTGTGGAGTAGTTATATGATGGATAGATGCACTTTTCACAAACGAATTCATTCACAGCCATTATAAAGCTTGGAAGAGCCAGGACTTTTGTAATAGAACTCAGATTTTATTTGTCTGAAAGAAGAATGTCATATACACCTAAGATGACTTGAAGGTGAGTAAATCATGGGCTAATTTTCATTTTTGGATGAACTAACCCTTTAACCCTCTGGTGCTCTTCGTTTAGGGGTTGCATTGGTTGTCTTCTCAGTCAAAAACTGACCGGACACCTAAAAATTAAACTTCCTCCACCCCAGTAAAACCAACGGAATTTATTTTTCTTCAATAATATTTTTTCTTTTTAATTTTGTATTTTGAGATGATTTGATTGTATTTTTTAATATTTATGCAATAATTATGGTCTATTTTTGCCATTGAAAATTATACAAAAATTATTATTTTTTTTTTATTATTGCAGTATTTCAGGTTAAAATAGAGACTAGGCCTTCAAAATTATTTTTTTTGAAGGCAGATTAGCGCCCTCTTTTGGAATTATTTAAGAAATCATGCAACCATGGGTGTAATCACTAGAGGTCTCTATGGAGAGGCTTGAGAATTCCCTAGTTCTCTTTTGAACACATTTAATGATTTTTTTTGTTTGTTTTTTGGATTTGAATATATATTTAAAAAATCTCAAAGACTATTTATTATAACGTTTTAGATATTTTTTTTGGTTAGAAATATAGATTTATTCTGTGAATTTGTGTTTTTGCAGATTTCCCATTCATTTCCTATAGTGGTCATTTTTGACCGAAGAGCACAAGTAGTAGTATTTTTTTTACGACCACTTAGCATGCTCAAATCATGCCCTATTGTGTTTACATACCTAATGCTAGAAAAGTCACCAAGTTTCATATCATTCTGATGAAGCTGTGATTTTAAAAAATTCAAAATGTGGTTCATAGGTTCAGTTTTTCATAGGTGTGCGTGTGTGTGAGTGTCAATATCACACTCTTGATGTTTTAGAGTGTAATCCATTTACTGCTGGGTACTTTTTTTCAGCATCGTGGCCGATTTGTAGATTGTACACACAAATATTACGAGAATTTTTGTGTTTTTGCCGATTTCCCATTCATTTCCTATGGTCGGTCATGTATTTTTTTTACGAACAATTAGCATGCTCGAATCATGACCCCAATTTTTTTTTGTGTGTTTACATACCTAATGCTAGAAAAGTCACCAAGTTTCATATCATTCCGATGAAGCAGTGATTTTTACAATTTCAAAATTTTTGGTCAGAAATGACTGAAGAGCACTAGAGGGTTAAAGTTTTACTTGCATTTCTCTCAAACACAGAAAATAAAATATACACCGAAAGTGCTTTTAGATCTCCCTGACAGACCCCTGGCCCTTGTATACAACCCCAAAACTGCAAATTCCGACTTGTAGTCTGTACTTCTTACTATAAGGCAGACATCAATTCTGATCACAACACAAGCCTACAGAGTCACAGATCAGAATGACTGAGCGACTTCTTCCTGTGCTCCTCCCTGACAACGCCCACCTATCTCAGCAATGGCGCTGCTGAACTGGGATCAGCCTTCCCTGCATGCATCAGTGCTATAGCTACCACCGGAAAAACATTAAACTGTAATCAAGTCAGCAGCTAAAGTCACTCGGAAACCTGACGCACAAGCATCTGTCCTGGTGCTGTTAAGCCAGTCCAAGTCATTAAATGTTAATGAAACATTGATTTTATGTTACACTCTGGCCTTACCAAGATGCAGCACTCAGAGCGGAATGAGACTGATTACTGATGCTGAGGGAGAGACACTGTCATCAGGATAGAGGAGGACTGATGTCCAAGAAACCGGAAACACGCGTCAGGCTCAACCATTATGTCCTTCACTGTCCTACAGTGTTTTCGTTCGGCTTCGTTTTCTGTCTGTTTGACTGATTTAATGGATTACACTGCTCAATATTAATTAACTGCTGTATTTAAAAAAGTAATTACAGGATAAATCCGCCTCTTGAATTCCTAATTTTAATCCGAAACTACCATAGGCATTGATGGAGACAAGCACCTCAATCAGAATAGCCATAGATCAATTTGTTTTTTCAATGACCTGTTTGGTCCCTGTCCTTGACAATCTCAAGTATTTGGTTACAAATTGTTACAGCTTAATGTCATTGTCAACTCAAACGTTGAGCCGCTGCCCAGACCAGGACTGATTATGGTTACGGTTGTATTCCTAATGTATAGCTGACATTTTATTGGATTAATAAAGCCTTGTTTAAAACAATCTGATGTAATTGAATCATCTTGAATTTAATTGAATTCATCTTAAAGTCTAGAGTATTCCATAGAAGTCCCCTAAGGGATAGTTATATTTTGTGAGTAAATCTGTATAGTTGATATGTATATTTATATTAGATTTATTATAATACACCGATCAGGCATATTGTGTTGGTCCCCATTTTGCTGCTAAAATAGCCCTCGAGGCATGGACTACACTAGACCCCTGAAGGTGTGCTGTGGTATCTGGCACCAAGATGTTAGCAGCAGATCCTTTAAGTCCTGTAAGTTGCGAGGTGGGGCCTCCATGGATCAGACATGTTTGTTCAGCACATCCCACAGATGCTCGATTGGATTGAGATCTGGGGAATTTGGAGACCAAGTCAACACCTCAACTCATTGTTGTGCTACTCAAACCATTTTTGCTTTGTAGCAGGGCGCATTATCCTGCCGAAAGAGGTCACAGCCACCAGGGAATACCATGAAAAGGTGTACATGATCTGCTACAATGGTCTGCAACAATTTGAGCTACAGTAGCTTGTCTATTTGATCGGACCACACAGGCCAGCCTTCGCTGAGCCTTGCCCGCCCTTGACCCTGTCGATGGTTCACCACTGTTCCTTCCTTGGGCCACTTTTGATACTGACCACTACAGACCGGGAACACACCACAAAAGCTACAATTTTGGAGATGCTCTGACCCAGTCGTCTAGCCATCACAATTTGGCCCTTGTCAAACTCACTCAAATCCTTACGCTTGCCAATTTTTCCTGCTTCTAACACATCAACTTTGAGGACAAAATGTTCACTTGCTGCCTAGTGCCTAATATTTCCCACCAACTAACAGGTGTCGTGATGAAGAGATAATCAGTGTTACTCACTTCACCTGTCATAATGTTATGCCTGATCGGTTAATATGTTATACATGTCAAAGAGAATTATTTTATTTTATTTCACATCACATTATATATTCTAATTCAGTAAACATAATCAAAAGGTCTTAGTGGTTACAGTACATTCATATATAAAATGTACATTTTAGCGCACATATTTACCTTAATTTTCCTTCTGAAAGTATATCATATTTTTCCAGGTTTAGTAGCGAATATCACCAGGAATAAAGAGGTCACTGTAACTGAAGTCGCAGTGTGGTGATGCTGCCATTAGATTTCATAAGAATCAATTATTAAACACCATCGTCTGCAATATTGAACATGCAACCCTAAACCACTCAACTCTCAGTGAAGAGCCCTGATAACATGCTGTCCTACTGAGCTTTACCCTTTACTGGCACATGACGTTGAGGTTTAACTTGCTATCATTGATCCTAATACAAGAAACAAGAACAAGGTCAAAAGAGAATCGCAGTGTTTCAGCGCATTCATAAGATAAAAGCCATGTGGAGTCAACACGTACAGTGTAAAGGCAGTGTGTGTGTGTGTGTGTGTGTGTGTGTGTGCTCTGGGCTTGGATGCATTTAGTAGGCTACAGTAGTTACTGATTACACTTTAAGAGATAAGAGCACCTAATTCTCCCCTGACTCTCCCTCACTTGTAGATGTGGCAAAGGGAAATTGACCAACACAATGATAATGCTCAGTGCTTCTCAATCCTGCTCCCATCTTAAGAAGTGTTTTTGAAACAACTCATTAGTAAAAATGCTCCATCAGGGGGTTAGAGTTTGGTGGTTAGATATTGTAACCACGCCAGTATGTTGCCAAATAGCATCTTTCTTCATTGACAGCCCTTTGCCCGTAAGAAAAAAATAGCACATTTCTACTGTAATACTGCCATGTGTTTTTGGACATGATGTCATGGTAACACCACAATTTTCTAGACACATGCCATACATGACTTTTGTAAGCCGCTTTGGGTGAAAGCATCTGTTAAATGCATACATGCATACAAAAATGGTATGTGACACAGCATCACTATCTGATGTTATCACTATACAATGGGATCACATAGTCATTTTTTAAGGGACTGATAATTGTGCTGCATATTTGGATGTCAGTACTTACTTAGTATTGTCCTTTGCATTCAAAACTTCAATGGTGTGTGTGGTTTTGATACCTTGACATCAACAGGACTCATTTGCCCGCCATGACGTTTGCCCGCCATCTGCTGGTGATTATATTTAACTGCAGTCAGATTTAGAATAACAATATTAGTCAATGCTAATATTATGTAATTATACTAATATATATATATATATATATATATATATATATATATATATATATATATATATATATATATATATATATATATATATATATATATATATATATATATATATATATATATATATAATATTATGCTTTAACAATATAATCAACAAAATTAATTAAATATTCTCTGTTTTTGATTTTATTGTGACAATTTTGTATCAAAATATTATAACTTCTTCCAGTGAAACAACAGACTTCTCTCTGGTGACATATGCTGGGCTTCTCCAATCATTTAGTCTGCCTAAACTCTGCCCTTTTTTTACAATTGACTGCAAGTTCTCATTCAGATCCGACTTCATCCAATCAAAAACCGATGAATAAAACCAAGTCCTTGCCTTACATATTTTTCTTTTCTGATAATCCAGTGTACTTGGACGTACACGAATACGAAAAAAAAAAGATCAGTTACTATTTAATTGCGACTTAAAATGTTTTATATGAAACGGTTATTTCTTTCAAAACACTATATACAGTGCATCCGGAAAGTATTCACAGTGCTTCACTTTTTCCACATTTTGTTATGTTACAGCGTTATTCCAAAATTGATTAAATTAATGTTTTTTTTTCCTCAATTCGACAAACAATACCCCATAATGACAACGTGAAAGAAGTTTATTTCAAATCTTTGCAAATGTATTAAAAATAAAACGAAAAAAAAAAAAATCACATGTCCATAAGTATTCACAGCATTTGCTCAATCCTTTGTTGAAGCACCTTTGGCACCAACTACAGTCCCAAGTCTTTTTGAGTATGATGCTACACAAGCTTGGCACACCTATTTTTGGGCAGTTTCTTCCATTATCTTTTGCAGGACCTCTCAAGCTCCATCAGCTTGGATGGGGAGCGTCAGTGCACAGCCATTTTCAGATCTCTCCAGAGGACTCACTCAAGGACATTGACAGAGTTGTCCCATAGTCACTCCTTTGTTATCTTGGTTGCGTGCTTAGGGTCGTTGTCCTGTTGGAAGATGAACCTTCCCTCCAGTCTGAGGTCCGGAGCGCTCTGGAGAAGGTTTTCATCAAGGATGTCTCTGTACATTACTGCATTCATCTTTCCCTCGATCCTGACTAGTCTCCCAGTTCCTGCCGTTGAAAAACATCCCCACAGCATAATGCTGCCACCACCATGCTTCACTGTAGATGATAAGCGGTGCCTCCTTCAGACATGAGGCTTGCCATTCAGGCTAAAGTGTTCAATCTTTGTTTCATCAGACCAGAGAATTTTGTTTCTCATGGTCTGAAAGTCCTTCAGATTTTGACAAACTCATGTGCCGTCTGGCCACTCTACCATACAGGCCTGATTGGTGGAGTGCTGCAGAGATGGTTGTTCATCTGAAAGGTTCTCCTCTCTCCACAGAGAAACGCTGGGGCTCTGTCAGAGTGACCATCGTGTTCTTGGTCACCTCCCTGACTAAGGCCCTTATCCTCCGATTGCTCAGTTTGGCCGGGCGGCCAGCTCTAGGAAAAGTCCTGGTGGTTCCAAACTTCTTCCATTTACGGATGATGGAGGCCACAGTGCTCATTGGGACCTTCAATGCTGCAGAATTTTTTCTGTACCCTTCTCCAGATCTGTGGCTCGATACAATCATGTCTCGGAAGTCTAAAGACAATTCTTTGGACTTCATGGCTTGATTTGTGGTCTGACATGCATTGTTAACTGTGGGACCGTATATAGACAGGTGTGTGCCTTTTTATCACAGGTGGACTCAGTCAAGTTGTAGAAAAATATCTAGGATGATCAGTGGAAACAGGATGCACCATAGCTCAATTTTGAGTGTCATGGCAAAGGTTGTGAATACTTATGTACGTGATTTGTTCGTTTTTTATTTTTAATACATGTGCAAAGATTTCAAATAAACTTCTTTCACGTTTTCATTATGGGGTATTGTTTGTTGAATTGAGAGGGAAAATAAATTATTAAATTAATTTTGGAATGAGGCTGTAACATTAAAAAATGGGGGAAAAGTGAAGCGCTGTGAATACTTTCCGAATGCACAGTACTTTATAAAACCTGATGGTGCACATAATAATATTAAGATAAGACAAGTCACTAAATCATATAAGTGAACTCACCATATGGCTTTGCAACTATGAAGTCGAACTCTAAATGGAGTGGACAGTTTGTCTTCTCGCAGAACAGAGTGAATTATCATCTCCTGCTAGCAGTGCCTCATTATCCAGACTTTCTTGCCTTTGCTGATTCTTCTGTGTGTGCCAGCCTGACTGCTCTTGATGTTTTCTGTTGTTTGTGTGAAAACCCATCTGTCTGTTACAGCCTCCTGGCAGTAGGTCCAAACGTCCCTTCTGCTCCTGTCAGAAGAATCAGTTCACAGCATTTAGAGATCCAAATGTTCATTTTCCTTTCCATTAATGATCCACAGTGAGAGACAGTGAGCCGAGCTCCAAAAAACCTAACAGTACTGTAGACAGATCTCATTCCTCCTCATGCCAAATGTCCAGTGTACTGCAGGGACAAATTTGCTGTAAATTGTCTTGGCATGTGGCAACGGTAAAGTTGTCAGGCCAACTTTTACACAAATGATTGATCATTTCTGGGAAGACCTTTTTTGGCCAGCTTAGAAATAAAATCAGAAATGGCAGAACCAGCTTCAGACATCTGACACTAAGTGAGAAGTATGTCATTTATTTTAATGACCTCATATCTTATAAAAGTGAGGAGAAATGTGGAGATTTTGCAAAAAAAATCAACCAATATCAGTTCTCATAAATGTCCATAAAACACGTATGTACTGTGCATTGCCAAATGGCTATGGCACTGTGCTTTTAGTGTTTATATACAGCAATTAACATTTTGTTATAACTAAACATAAGTTTCCCCATCTCTGGCTGAGGAGGAAAAGAGCTATTTGAGTATTTTTCTATATCTGTATCTAACGTATATCGGAAGCAATACTAGGTGAGCAAATCACAGCTGTGCTGACATTCGACTGAAATTGATTTTATACAACAAGTTCAATAAACAAGAAATTAAAACTTACATTTAAGACACAATATTGCCTTTTCCCCCGATTTTTGCTCCGCCAACGAAAATAGTTCAAGCCAGGCCAAAGCTGGTAAACCGTTGAATCACACAGTCGTTTGTTTTAGTTTTGAATCAGTAATGCTGAAATCGGAACCCCATTTTTGCGTACTACTCGTAACTTTACTACTTTTATCTTTCTACGGCAGAAATAGTAAGAGTAGAATGCGGTACCGATTCATAAGTTTAGTAGTTCTAAATGAATCGTTTGAGTGAATGATTCAGCTACTCACTATGAATCAGTGACAAAAACGTCCGAGACTTGTTGCCTCGTTGCTTTGCAGGCTGCGTTTGCGCACGAAGGCACCAAAAAAAACTGATTCCCAACAGCAGCGTAACGGTTTAATGATCTACAGAAAAATAGAGAGAGCTTTGGTGATAATAACACTATTATTTAATTACTACAGAAGTGAAAAACGTTGGTCAAAAACGTACATTTATACACAAACTGACCACCAACCGCAACATTCAGAGCCATCTTTATTTAATTTTTTTTAGCTCAACTGTCACGGAATGGAATGCACAGGATTATGGGATATCAACGGCAGATCTATGCTACGCCTTCAAAAAAACTCGATCAGATGAAGGTAAGCTAACATTGGATTTGAACGTGGCTCGATTAACGTTAACGCTACCTTCCTACCTTGGAATGCGTCCTCGGAGTCCGAAGGCAGTTTTTTCCGAGTCCGAGGGCAGTGTATTTTTCCGTTTTAGACGCAGCCTGTGTTTAAATCGGTGTTTTGAATTAATTTAATGACAGTCACTTGTTGCCACCTACTGGTGTAAGAACGTAACCTGCAGAAACAGTCTATTATGATTGACAGCCTGAAAAGGATTTGGAGGTCTCAGGGCTGGGGCGGGAGGTTCAACCAGATCTAAGTTAAAACGTGAAATCTTAGTTGACTTACCCTGCTTTCTCGGGTTTGACATACCTCCCATTCTGAAACAGAAAACCCAGAATCTTCACCTGCTTTCTGAAACAGGCCCCTGCTGAAAAGTTCATCACCACCAGGGTGTAGTGCCAGAACTCCCAGAAGACGCGAATGAGAAGTCGCGCGCAGCGCTGTGAGAAAATGTGTCTCTGTGCACTCATCCGAAAGAGCACACGTCTCACAGCACGCAGATATTGAGTTCTCTTTCAAGTCTTGCTCTTGAATGGACAAACTCACACAAAAAGTATGTCAACATGTCCATCTTGATGAGTATTCTAGCAGACATAGTCTGTATATGCCTTAAAGGGTTAGTTCCCCCAAAAATAAAAATTCTGTCATTAATTACTTACCCTCATGTCGTTCGACACCCGTAAGACCTCCTTTCATCTTCGGAACAGAAATGAAGATATTTAGTTGAAATCTGATGGCTCTGAAAGGCCTCCATTGGCACAATGGCACGGTTCACTCTCAAGATCCTTAAAAGGCACTAAAGACGTCGTTACAAAGTCCGTCTCCAACGCTTCCAACCCTTCGAAGCTTCATGATGCCTTGTTTTGAAATCGTCATCACTATGTAAGTCGTTATTTAGGGTTTTTTCCGCACAAAAACTATTCTCGCCCATTCATAAAGTTATTTTAGAATCACTTTAGTGAGATGGACTTTGTAATGACGTCTTTAGTGCCTTTTAAGGGTCTTGAGAGTGAACCATGCCATTGTGCCAATGGAGGCCTTTCAGAGCCATCAGATTTCAACTAAAATATCTTCATTTTTGTTCCGAAGTAAAATTAAATCAAATACAACTTTAAATCAAACTTTTTTAATCAATATTCATAATTAATATGATTTAATACATGTTTAATGACTAATAGAGATAGATACAAGATTTAAATAAATTATATTTTAATTATAATGCACACTATTATTTTGGTCTGCTGATAAAACAGCCAGGAAGCCAACATTATGAAGCTGCAGACTCGGAGCCTGCTGCATCTACAGTCCCGCACCCAGAGTCCCGCATTCTCAGGCCCCTCGTTTTTCGAGACAGCGCCTCCTGCTGTTCGGAAGATCGTATAACACCTGCACACAGAGTCCCGCATTCTCAGACTCCGGATGCAATATAACGGTCTCGCTTCTTTTAACCCTTTAAAGCCTGACACATTAAAACACATTTTTGGAAATTAGATGTTTATTAAGCCTTGAATCAAAATCAAAAAAAAAAATTTGTTTATGATATATTTTTTTGTATCACATTTGATACATCAGGCTTTTGGGGAACGTTTTGCTTACAACAGTGTAGACCTTATATACAAAAAATCTATTACTATTCAGGGATAAAGAACCTTATTCCTGCAGTTTTAAATTTAATATGTGCATTTTTAACACAATATATATTTTAATATGGCATTTCAGTCATTATTACCATTAATTGAATCATCCCAATATTGTGTGTGTTTGCATTTTGGTAGCACCATTAATACCTGCAGTATCAAATTTGATACACAATTTCCAACACGATTTACTTGTAATTTAACGATTCAATTATTAAGTAATTATGCATTATTTCAATTCAGAAAGTGTTAAATTAATTATATCAGGCGCAATCCAATATTATTTTTTACCTTAACAACTTGAAATTAGCCTTTATTTTCCTGCCGAAAGCGTCTGTCTCGTAGACCGTAAAAAAATATGGACGACGCGACTTCATTGACTTCCGCTGACCAAAGTTGAAGCTTTCATAGGCCCGCTCACGGCGCTGACATCTTGGGACCGAGTCTGCGCAGTAGCGATCTCGGGACCGGAGTTGCGCAGTAGAGAACAGGAAGTAGAGGCGCGATTATCAAAAGGCCGCCCACACTCTCGCAGATGCAGAACAATTCATTATGTTGGTGTGAAATAAACAGTTATGGAAGTGTATAAATTAAAGCTAAAGCTCCAATCTCCTCCCAAAAATCCAGAAAAAAGTCCGTTAGTGCCTCAGTGACGACTTCACTCAGAGAAGCCGTCAATCTCAGCTGTCAATCATGACGTCACACCCCTCGTTTTTATAGCATCAAATAACTCACTAAAACTAAACTTATTTAAAAAACGAACACTTGAAATGAAATTATTGTAATAAAAACTGCCTAAAATGACAGAAACCATCTTTAGGAAACAATTATTTGAAGTGTAATTAAATTGTTTAGTGTGTCTCGCGCCCATTCTAATACATGGAGAGGCGGGGTTTAGGAGCTATACTGGGACCGGCCACCGGGGGGCGATCGAGGCCCGAAAGCTTCAATTTCTGACTGAAGCACTACAGGCTTGGTCTGTCTTGATCCAATCGCAGTCGCCATTTAGAAAAGCTAAAAAAACACCCCGCCTCTACTGCCTGCAGTACAGTGAAATTCCACAAGATGGCAGAATACACGTACCAAAATAGATACAATAGGTTTTCAAAGAAAGTATTGCTCTCACTGATTCAATATATGTCTTAGAAACTCGTGTATCAAATATGATACGTGCGGTTTTAAAGGGTTAAAGTTTTTCACATAAATTAACACAAAATAATAACAAAATAACATATTTGCGTTCCCTGCTCAGTGCATGTTCCAAAAAACACACTGTGTTCTCTGACTAACAAATTACCCAGTAGTTATTTTTTGAGTGTGGGTGGTAGGCTAGCCTAATCGAAAGAAAATTACTGATGGAAGAGATACAATTACAGATTGAACTATCTTATTATCAATATTAATATTGTGTGATTATTATATTGCCTCAATGTTTTTCAAATTCCAATGTTTCTTTCAGTTCAACCTAATGGTCTAATTAACATACCATGCCATTACAAACGTTTTTTTGATATTTTGAATGCAATGCAAAGCTCAAAACTCAAATACGAATAGACAAAACACCAATGATAAACAATTCTGTACTTTATTTTATGATCACCTAAACATCATGTTGCTGTAAAAAGGACAAAGAAAAGAAAAAAGTAAGAAAGAATTGTGTTAGTGACTTTACTTTTCATCTTCAATTGCATAAGGTAAAATAATAACTTTACTTTCTGGTAGGTGACTGTTTTTTCATTCGTTTGGCAATCGCTCTGTCAAATTCCTCGACTTCACTAAAATAATTGCCATTGTCAAAAATATTGTGTAATAATAAATTATATATTTTTTGCAAATGCAAATTACAAGCATACCTAGGGTTATAAGTAAGGCCACTGAGGAACACCTCCTCAGCTCCTGCCAGGACAATGCCTGCATCTCACATAGGCCATGAATGTCCATATAAATTAATTAATTAATTAACATATAAAACATTGCATATATGGCAATAATAGAAACAATCCAATTGACAAACATGTTTGGGCCCACCTCAGGAAAAGAAAACTACAAATTAACTCCACTTCATCTGTGAAGTTCAGTTGAGTTTTAGACTTATCCAGCAGAGCTTTGAGGGGTTCAGAAAGAATGTCTGCTGTTGCTTATTGTCCTTGTAGACTGGCACAGGTGGGTTTGGGGGGAACCACTTTGGTTTCCCATTGAGAACATCCTGTGGGGCAAACAAAAAGTGTTATTTTATATACATTATTTCATATTCATATTATATACATTTATATTTATATTCATTATATATATATGTATGTATGTATGTATGTATGTATGTATGTATGTATGTATGTATGTATGTATGTATGTATATATATATATATATATATATATATATATATATATATATATATATATATATATATATATATATATATATTCACATATTTATATATTCAGATACAGTTATTTCACCATTTGCAGGATCCTTCATATCAACAACTTCATATCACAGTTTAATTAACATGGATTAATTTTAATATGTAAGTTTTATAAGTATAGGCTACTCATTTAAGTAGGCTACATAAATTATATAAAGTAAAAAATTACTCCATTTGACATTAATTAATCCATTTTATAGTTTTAAGATAAAAGGTAATAAAAAAGGTCAAACTGTAAATCTGATTAAATAATGAATGATGACATTCTTTGATATTAATACACTCACACTCAATGTATTTAATTGGTCTACCTTAATTTTAATCGGATTTTACAATGGCTAGTCTACAAAAAGTCTGCTAAGCTATAAAAAGTATTTTCGGGAAAAAACTATCTTTACAAATATTAAATGAGCTATTCATGTTGGTGTCGATGAGCTATAAAGTGGTTTGATTAAAAAAGAAATGTGTTAAATAAAATTAATGATACTCACGTTTCGGCCTAAATCCTTCACATTGCAATTGCATTGTTTACACGGTCCAATTTGATAGAAGGCGCTGTCTCGAAAAACGAGGGGCCTGAGAATGCGGGACTCTGGGTGCGGGACTGTAGATGCAGCAGGCTCCGAGTCTGCACAGCTCAGAAGGAACGTTTACTCGCGCATGCGCAGACACAGTACTTCCCTTCTGTCTGGTCAAACTTTTCCTGGTGATGTTTCAAACTCTGAGGCTGAGCGGTGTTCTCCGAAAGCACATCGGCACCACAAGTGTGAATACACTTACGATTTTCAGGCGAAACATGGGCAGTTTACGCAGCGAAAACCGCTCTATCCATTCAGACAACATCCAGGACGTTCATAACGTCCCAATGGACGTAATAATACGACCCATTCCACCTGTTTTAGACGAGCAGAAGGTCCAAAGCCTCATGACCAGCATAAAGGTTAGAAAAACTATAAGTATTGACTACATTTAGCGTGTTATAATGTGTTTATAAGGTCGCCGCAGATAATTACATTTCTAAACTGTATGATTTTCTATCAAGGGGGGCTCAGATAGCTCCGTTGTGCCTCCCATAGACGTGCTTTGGATCACTGGAGAAAACGGAGGCAATTATTACTATTCTTTTGGAGGCTGTCATCGATTTGCTGCCTATCAGAGGTTAAAGATGTCATCTATACCAGCCAAGATTATCAAATCTAACATCTCAGACCTGCGCACCTACCTGGGAGCATCCACTCCGAATCTACTGTGACACGACACACAGAGACGCAAACATGCACTGACAGCCATCTGGATGATGATCAGGCACATTTATCCTGTATGATTGTGTTTTCTATAACACTGAAATATGGATTATGATGAAAATTGCACATTGATGTGTCAGTTCCGGTTCTCTAGTTATATTTAAAGATGTTTAATTCTTATGATTGAGCTATGTGTTTTGAATTAAGCAAAACTGTAAAAAAAAAATCAATCTACTTAACCTGCCATATTTATATTCCTTTTGCCCAACATCCTTTTGCTTGGTCACTGTGTGATTCTAGTCACGATGACTAAACAGAGCTCACTTTATCTGTCAGTTCTTAGCCAGACCAACAGATGACAGCATTATGACACTGATTGTTTAGAGCAGGGCTTCCCAAACTTTTTTGAAAGACGAAACTCTTTATTTTGACCTAAAATATCTCAGTTATTTGACATTTTCATGGTTCTCTGTTATTGATTAATATAACATGAAGGTAAACAAATAAAATATTTCTACTTTTTTAGTTAAGTGTCCATTTTTCATTTTGTTCCATTTAAACTCCTATGCCTAACCACAATGCGAGCATCCGCAAGATGACCACAGGCATGTGCCTGTCTGGTGACCATTGGACTTGATTATGTTCTTTGCTCTGGACCTCAATCTCTGATGTCAGATGATTGTCTGGCACAGTCAGAGTCATAAGGATTTTACTATTTACCTTTTTACTTTGGATAGTACTAGCTGTTTCTGCACATCTTAATCAGCACATTTTAATATAATCACTGCAAACTATGTACTTAGTGTATTTTGATATACTACATTTCTTTACAGCATTTTGAAAATTAAATTTTTTTTTTTTATGTGCCAGTGGAGGGGCATGAGAATTGTAAAACGTTCTCTGAAGTTCATCCATAACGGCAGGACATGTTGGGGGTCATGTGTCATGAGAACTGGCCAGCATTCTTCTCCTCTGCAGGCTGGAGTGAAGGAAAAGAATGAATGCAGCAGCTCTGTTTTATTACACTGCTATATATAGATGGATTGAAGCTCAGTCAGACTGATGTAGAGGAAATACATTGGAACCGCTAATCTGACATGAAAACTGCTCTTATAGTAATTTCTCCTTTCAGCTGTTGTCTGGGGGAGATCAGAGGCACCTCAAGATTTTTTCCTTTTAATGGCATTTCATTTCCATTTGACCCTTGACCCTGGCCTAATATCCATGGCGAAAGGCCTCTCTGACTTTACAACAACAATGACTGAAGCTTTTGAAACCCAGAATCTCTGACTGCAAAAATTGCAGGTGGCTCAGTCAATAATATAATAAAAACAACAACACATTTGATTATGTATTTCTGAACGTTGCAACAGTTTGTATGGAATGGCATTAATAAAAAAACGTTACAAATGTCAGCAGCTTCAAAGTTTTGCATATTTAAATCTCCCTAAAGGTATAGGCTATTTTTTTTATCAACACTTTTTGTTGAAACTCTCTTCACATCCTGATAGCAATCAATGATTGAAGTGGTCTAAATATTAAAAAAATGTAGCCTATATTTATATTGTCTGTGGAAGTCTCAGGACCGGAAAATGTTCGTCCAGGCCGAATGCAATGATTGGACAAACATTTTTTGGTGTCCTACCTGCCTGTCAACATATGTATTTCCATACCTTCACGCACCCTGCACGCGCAGACATCACGTCATCAGTCTGTTCCGTAAGGCTATGCAAAAACAGTAAAAATAGTCACTGAGCACCCAAAAAAGCCAGAAGCTGCCTTTTACAGTTCCTCCTGAACCAAAACAGCTAGCTTATGCTGCGTTCATGCCATTTCCCTTTGACGTTGGTTCTACCCGAAGCTGCTCACGTCCTCAGACTCGGATTAATGTGTTTCTGCTTCAACACTATCAACAGCGAAATTAATCTGCAACAGTCAGGTCACGTGGTACAAGTAAGGGCTATGTTGTTTACGTTCATTATTGTTGTAATGTCATGTGCTTTTAGACATTGAGGTAATTTAATGGCTTCTCCCATGACGCTTTGCTGCATCTGCTCTGGATGCGCGTTCATGTGTTTTGGAGGAGGTGTGGCTTTGGAGACGCTCTAAAGGGAGGGTGGGATCTAATGCTTCAAAGCTATCTTGCTATTGCTAGCCACTCCGAAATTGTCTAACCTACCTATATTTCAAAAAAAAAAAAGTCCACCATGATAGTCAATGGGGTCCAAAACAACATTGCCATAGAGTGTTGCAGTGATGACGTATTTCTGTAGGCCAACCAGGCAGTTAGCATCACCCTGGTTCCCTCAGCAATATAGGAATTTTCCATTGGCTTTTGGATGCAGAATATAAGCTCATAAACAAAAGTTGGTTAAACTTTACAATAAGGTTCATTAGTTAACATTAGTAAACTACATTAGTTAACATGAACTAATATTGATCTTGTTAACATTAGTTAATGCACTGTGAACTAACATGAACAAACCATAAACAGCTGTATTTTTATGAATTAACGTTAACAAAGATTAACTAATGCTAAACAGAAGTGTTGTTCATGGTTAGCTCATGTTAACTAATGCATTAAAGAGCACCTATCATGGCATTTAAAATGTTCCAAATATTGTTTTAGAAGTCCCCAACAACAGTTTTGCATGCATGCAATGACAAAAAAGACTTTAGTTTTCTTATAATATGCATTTATTTTTACCTGTTTTGACAGCGATTCTCAAATGATTCCTTTAGTGATTCACTTTTCAAAACCCCGCCTTTACGTGACGCTAATCTGCGGTGATTGGTCCGATGACCCAGTCAGTTGTGATTGGTATAGTCTGTGCAGATATTCTCGGAAACGGAACGCCCATCAAAGTCTTATAATGACAGTAATTGTTAATATGTGTCAGGAGTTATGAATATGAAAACCGCGTCGGTACTGTTTGATTGTAATATGAGCCTCAGCTGATCTCATTCATAAAAAAACTCCTCACGAAGACTCGTGACAAATCAACATCCCTCAGGGCTTTTAGTTCAAAAGTGTGCAGATGAGGAGAAATATTGGTAGATTCTCAGATGTCTGTCAAATTTCTAAACAGAGGAGTATTTTTTATTCAATACTTCCTCAAAATGGGCAGAAATAGCCTAATCATGAGCGATTGAGTCTCTTATATGTTGTTTTCAATTCATACTGGCAGCCGGAGGGCGCTCTGTGCACATGTAATCCATATATGGTACAGACAGACGAAGAAGATACCATGTGCCATAATAAAAGTCCATAATAAAAGCTTCCTGAGATCGCGAAACATACATTTGACGACTAATAAACACACAATCGCGACGATGTATGGTTTGTCTTCAAGCCACTTAGTCTTCAAATGCTCATCCTTGGGCAGATGAAAAAAGTTTGCTTTTGAGTCGCACTTCAGAACACAGCGTCTCGTGGCCATGATGTTTTCTAGTTTTCACTGGCGTCTTGGAGCGCAATAAGTGGGCGTATCGTATTCAAATAACTTGACAAGTTGACGTCATCTAGTCAGAGAAAAAGCTTCGGTCTTCTAACGATTCTTAAAAATGACTCCGAGTCGACTCTTACTTTTGAAAGAAAATAACAATATATACGGTGCACTGTCATATTTCAAGCTATCACAGGATGTTTTTGTTCACTTAGATCTATGTTACACACTACATGAAAGGTAAATTTCAAAATTCCATGATAGGTGCTCTTTAACTAATGTTATCTAATACAACCTTATTGTAAAGTGTTACCCAAAAGTTTATGATTCTTACACATTTTGTACATGATAACCTCCACAAATGAACACAACTTTTATGAATTTTGAAACAACTCTTTCAGTCTTCATTTAAAAACACTTTCCCTGTAAATTTGAGTTATAATAGCTTGCAAGAGTGCGATTACAAACACAACAAGGCTGTAAAAATGGACTAGCAAGTATGAGTTTTCCTGTTTGGCTGATGATGTTTAATGTCACCGACAGCCTTCATAGCCCCATTTAGCCACTAGTTAGCAACCACCTTTTTCAAGACAAGTAAAAGCTTTAAAAAGCAAAAGAGGGTTTTTCTTATATATTTTATGTCATAGACTAAAACATGAAAATATCATGACCTTGTGTTAACCACAGACCTTATTTCTGGCAGGATGAAGTTATGCAAAAATGCTAACTCGTTTCCGGGGTTTGGCCTACATAAATACATCATCCCTGAAGAACAGACAAAATATCTTCAAAATATATTGTTTATATTTTGTATTCTGATGTATAAAAAAAAAGGTCATTGAGGTTCAGAATGACATGAGGGTTAGTACATGATAACATTTCATTTTTGGGTGAACTATCCCTTTAAGAGATATTGTCTTACCTTAGGATCTTTATAGCAACAGTGTTTAGCTGAACACCAACATCTGCTGATTGCAAGAATCATGTCTTTACGGTCGCATCCTTTGATCGTGGAGGAAGGTGCAGGCCTGTGATTGGCGATTACTACCTTGTAGATCTCTGCTGGTAGATAACAGAGTTTCTCCATTGGCGATATACGAGTCCCTGGGGTGCCGACCCTGATCTTGGCCTCCCTTTGGGGCCCCTCAGGAAGTGAAGAGGGGGCCCCGGGCCTCGGCGGAACAAACCTGCCCGACTGTAAATTTCTGGCAAAAGAATGGTCGCGTGTGAGAAGACTTCCTGTGGCTTCCTCACGGCCTGGAAAAAAATGTATCCTTAGAAGTCTTCTGACACGCACAACCCCTGATTGAGGAGACACAAAGAAAAAGAGACGACACACACCCAATTTGGGAAGTGTGGGCTGCACCTGCTGCTTTTTGGGGAAATAAAGGAAGCTGTAAGATTGTCTCCTACTTCCCAGAGATTTTTCATCCTAACTAGGGGGAGAAAGACAAAGAATGACAGATGGAGGGAGAAGAAATGGTTCCAGGTACTTAAGGTAAGGTTTCACTTACATCATTTGTAACATCAATGTGAGTATACTTATGTTTTTTCAAAGTCTCATGAGTACTTCAACCTCACAGACACCTGTCATTGTACTGATGTAATTCTACTGCTCTGCTTTTGACAGGCGTGAGAAATCATCTCTCTCAGACAAATCCTTTCTGAGGATCAGAAGGGCGCAAGACACAGGCTTTGACCTGGAAGTCGATCTTCATTCCTCTTGTTATTGCCCGTAAGATTATGAGTGTGAGATTCTGAATTATTTTTTGTAGAACTTGTTATATTTATGCACAAATGACGATCTTTTGCTGATAATGTAATCCTCCGTACTTCAGACCCCGTTGTGCTGTACGTTTTCATAATTTTACTTCCATATTAATCTAATAATTTGCTAATTTTTTGTGGTATGAAGTAGCAACAGTTTTTATTTTATTTTTGTTTATTATTTTTTGATTATTGTGATGTACATTCGAGTGAAACAGATTGTTAAAAATAAAACAATGCAGGGCGGGAACTGGTTCAATCCAACGGGTGTTGATTGGATGGAGGCAGATGTGAATGAAAACTTGCAGTTGATTGTAGGGAAGTGTTATTTCTCTGGAAGATTGAGTTTTGATTAAAAATGGACATTTTGATAAAAACATTTTTTTTAATTTAAACACATGCATGGTTGAATCGTCCACAGTAAGATCAATAACATGCATTTAGAAAATAGATTTGCATTTCACACCAATTTAAAACGAACTTGTAATTAATCATTGTTAACTCTTTAGTTTAACATTGAAATGACAAGCTAGGTGTGAAAGATTAATTTATTACATCAAAATTTTTCACACCAAGGATTTTATTCATAAAAAACATGCAGTTTGATTTCTTCATAAACGTCTTCTTATGTACATTTCTTGTTGAATTGAATTCAACAATTTCTGCAGGAATAATTTACAAACAAATTATGTATGATAAATTATGATAGTAAAACCTTTGACAACACTGATGAAACTTACTGTGTTCGCCCCTATTCAGAGGTCAACCATTTGGATTCAGCATTCACAGAAGTGCATTTTGTCAAATTTAAAAGAAAAACATTTTGAATGCTGTATCTGACGACGGGACATTGACGTAGACTTGCTTCATTCCCTAAGGGGCTGGGGCTATTTGACATGATGGTTAGAGTGTCAGACTGGTAACCTGAAGGTTGTGGGTTCGATTCCCAATACCGGCATGAAATCACTGATCACAGCTCCTCCAGGTATGTATGTATTCACTACTCATTACTTCTAATGTGTGCGCACTACCTTGGATGGGTTAAATGCTGAGGACAAATTCTGAGTATGGGTTACCATACATGGCCTTCACATATAACTTTAAAACTTAATTTTAAGTGTCCATTAAGTGTGTGTTGGTGCTCCTGCTGTATGGTCTTGTTTTGTATGTCAGAGTCCAAGAGTTATGGAGCAATAGGACATGAATAGACTTCCTTTTCCTGTACAGCTTTTGGCAGGATCCTACCATTGACCCTTACCTGCAGGGGTCAGTCAACATTTCCCTGAATAGCGTCTGATTTCACACTGTGGTTCTGTGCGCTGTACGAATCCCCTGCTGACGCTGCAGTCCAGGGGGGTTATGTGATGACAAAATAATGACATATACTTGCACACTCACACAGGGAAACGTACCAAACCATTTCAGCATATTTGTGGAGTTACATGCAAATGAATAATGGACTTCTCATCCCCTCTGGATGCACTTACATTAGCCTTGCAAATGTTGGGACGAATTAGCTGTCCTGAAAACACGTCTCCCCCCCCCCCTCTTTCTCTCTCTCTCTCACACACACACACACACACACACACACACACACACACCTCCATCACATGTGGCCACAATATGAGTTATCAGACACTGACCTAGTCATTCAGCTGCACCACAATACAACATTATATACCATGCTTTCTACATCCTCAGTACACGTGCTTAAACAATATTTATGGCTTTGAAAAAGTCCAAATGCGTATTTCTCTATGACAGCAGCTTATTAAAGGAATATTATTACAGAGGTTAATACAAGTTGAGCTCAATCGACAGCATTTGCGGCATAATGCTGACAACCACAAAAATTATTTTCTTCTTTAAAAAATACAAACATCTGGGTTACAGTGAGACACTTACAATGGAAGAGAATTGGGCCAATCTATAAACGTTAAATCCTCATTGTTTCAATATAGCCAAAAGACCAAAACAATATTCATATTAACATGGTTTTAATTTTAAAAAAAGCTTACTATTCTGAGTAAAGTTATATTAAATTCTGCAATTTGTTTTGCCATGACAATGTTACCCTAAAAACATGACAAGAACAGCTTTATAGCTCAATACCTACGTTTTGACAGATTCATTAATATAATAAAATTATAAAACACAAATGTCTGCTTTTAAATCCTCTAAAAATCGGCCTCATTGTAAGTGGCTCATTGTAACCTCGATTTTTGCAATTTATTTTAAAGGAAACAATGTATGTGTCTAAATATATATTTGTAATCAACACTATCCAAATGCTGTTATTAAACATGGAATATTTCGGTATGCTAATATGCATTAAAAAATGCTTAACTAAATGCACAGATAATCAGTTAATGATAAAGTTAATGTATGACTCATGAAGAACTAAACCATTTATTAATGATTACTGCATCAGCAACTAATGAACATTCTATATTAAGTAAGATATGAATTGCTATTAATTTAATGTGTCATCAAGTAGCTAATTCCCTAATAACATATTATATTAACTAATAAATTAAATGAATGTGTTAATGACCACAATGGTCAAAGCTACTTTAATTAATCATTAGCTAATAATTTGCAAAGGTATAATTATGTCATGACTTTACTTGCTGATGCACATGAATATTAACTAATTTTTGAGAAATATGTCATTGTGGTTATGGGTTTTTAATTAATTTTGAATTAGTTAACAGTCAACAGCCTCAACAAGTAAAGTCATAACATAATGATACCTTTGCAAATCATAATTAATTAAAGCAGACAACTAGAAATTATATATGGCTTCGACCCATTGTGGTAATTAACACATTAATTTACACTATTAGTAAATATAATATGCTATAGGGAATTAATACATTAGGACACATTTAACTAATAACAATTTATTGCTTACTTAATCTATACTGAAAAAAAGTGTGTTGGATTTACATGATTTAATTGAACGAATGAATGAGGCATTTATATAGCGCTTTCATACTTCTGCTCACCCAAAGCGCTTTACAACTATGTTAGGGGTCTCTCCACCAGTGTGCAGCATCCACTTGGATGATGCGACGGCAGCCACAGTAACGGCGCCAGTGCGCTCACCACACACCAGCTATATAGATGGAGAGGAGAGAGGGTGATAGAGACAATTCAATGGATGGGGATTATTAGGAGGCCATGATTGGTAAGGGCCAATAGAGGGTATTTGGCCAGGACACCGGGGTTACACCCCTAGCTCTTTTACGAGAAGTGCCATGGGATTTTTAATAACCACAGAGAGTCAGGATCTCGGTTTAAAGTCTCATCCAAAGGACGAGTACATCGGTTCCACATGAATTAATTTAGTTAAACAAACATAATTTGTTCATGTAACTTCAACTTCAGAATGAATACATTTTAAGTGACCCAGTTAAGTAGTCTCAAAGTGAATTGTATATGGCTCCCTGACATGATTCAGGCATTCAATTTCATATATTTTAATGTTACACAACTGAATTATAATATTGCACTAGCTGACAAACTTTCAGCTAGCAATAGCAAACATTAACATCTTAAATGTTAAGCTTTAAAAGCTCTTTCAGCAAAACCGTTATGACATTAGTTGTATTAGTCTACAACCCCAAATCAGAAAACGTTGGGACAGTTTGGAAAACGCAAATAAAAAAAAAGAAGTGATTTCTAAATTTACTTTGGCTTGTATTTCATTGCAGACAATATGAACACAAAATATTTCATGTTTTGTCTGGTCAACTTCATGTCATTTGTAAATATGTATCCTTTCCTGTCATTCGGACCTGCAACACATTTCAAAAAAAGTTGGGACAGTAAAGCATTTACCACTTTGTAATGTTGCCATTCCTTTTCACAACACTTAAAAGACGTTTAGGGACTGAAGACACCAAGTGATGAAGTGTTTCAGGTGTAATTTTGTCCCATTCTTCCTGCAAACAGGTCTTAAGGTGGGCAACAGTACGGAGTCTTCGTTGTCGCATTTTGCACTTCGCATCTTGCACTTTTGCACTGTTGAATGTGAAATATCCAAATCTCTTCCTATCTTTCTTTGAGGAACATTGTTTTTAAACATTTCAATAATTCTCTCACGTATTTGTTGGCAAACTGGCGATCCTCTGCCCATCTTTGCTCCTAAAGTATTAGACCTTTCTTGGATGCTTCTTTTGTACCAAATCATAATTACAATCACCTGTTGACATCACCTGTTTCAAATCACATCATTATTTAACCATTTTACCTCATTACTAGCCCTAAATTGCTCCTGTCCCAAATTTTTTTTTAAATGTGTTGCAGGTCTGAATGACAGGAAAGGATGCATATTTACAAATGACATGAAGTTGACCAGACAAAACATGAAATATTTTGTGTTCATATTGTCTGCAATGAAATACAAGTCAAAGTAAATTTAGAAATCACTTTTTTTTTTTTTTTGCGTTTTCCATACTGTCCCAACTTTTTCTGATTTGTGGTTGTATAAGCAAATGCTCCCCTCTTCTCTGTAATTTAAATTGTTCTTATAATTCCAACATAATTGAATATTAAATACTATTAAACACAATCAAGTCTCCCCCTTTCTCATCTTGCTCCAAAATACATAAAATAACACTTTTACATATAAATTAACAACATTTACTCTTTCTTGATTTAGCCATATGCAAGGCATGCTGGGAACTAACAAGCCCCGCCCAGTTCCAGTTAATACAACAAAAATCATTTAAGTAATCTCAACACAAACGGATTAAGTAAACTTCAATTTGATTTATATTTAAGAGGATTGAACGCAATCAAATTAAGTTAGGACAAAATGTTTAGCAATTGTGTTGCTTTAGCTCATTTCAATCAAGCAATTTGAAAAAAAAATTTCAGTGTATTAATCAATGTCATTAGTTGCTGATGCAGTAATCATAAATAAATAGTTTAGTTCCTCATGAGTCATACATTAAAGGGTTAATTCACCCAAAAATGGAAATTATGTCATTAATTACTCACCCTCATGTCGCTCCAAACCCGTAAGACCTTCGTTCATCTTCAGAATACAATTGAAGATATTTTTGATGAAATCCGAAAGCTCACTGACCCCTCCATAGACAGCAATTGAATTATCACTTTCAAGATCCAGAAAGGTAAAGACATTGTTCAAATAGTCCATGTGTATACAGTGGTTCAACCTTAATTTTATGAAGCGAAGAGAATACTTTTTGTGCGCAAAAAACTAACAAAAATAAAGCCTTTATTCAACAATTTATTCTAGTCTGTGTCAGACTCTATGTTCTACGGCAGAATGACTAGAATAAAGTCATTATTTTTGTTTGTCTTTTTGCGCACAAAGAGTATTCTCTCGCTTCATAAAATTAAGGTTGAACCACTGTATTGTAAAGTGTTACCAATATTTCTTTAATATAATGCCACAGATTATGGGTTGCATTATGGAGGAGGAGTTCTTCTAGAGTTCTAGTCTATCCCCACTTCCCATAACACACACACACACACACACACACACACACACACACACACACACACACACACACACACACACACACACACACACACACACACACACACACACACACACACACACACACACACACACACACACACACACACACACACACACACACACACACACACACACACACACACCTGCTATTCTCAATCAAATGCAGGACTCCTATACAGCCTAACCAGTCTCTCTCTCCTTCCTAAACAAAACTGTTGGCTTCTCTCTGACATGTTATTGGCCCTGTAAATCTGTGTGTTCAGCTGCAGTCTTACCTCACTGATTCATCCCATCCAACTCATATGAGAACACTGAATCTGCCATTTCATGATAAAGACACAACTAGCAAACATTTTAAATCCATTAACATAGGTTAATGCAGTTATACAAACCTAAAAAAGAAAAAAAAAAAAGAAAAAAATGTATACTATTTATTTCTAAAAAAAAAAAAAAAATGTAATTCTTAAATTGGTGATTGTTTGGAACATTTAAATTCGTTTTTTTATTTAAGTTGTAAATAAAGCAAAATATTACTGGAGTATGTTTTAGAAAGTACACTTTCAGTTTTTCTACTTCAAAATGTCATGTTTAATTAAATGTGTCACTTGCTGTTTCTTTGTAATTGTTTGTGAAATGTACTTTCTGAATGAATATTGTTTCTTCACCAATTTTTTTTTTTCAGTGATGGATCGGCAGCTTTATTGATTATTGCCCCCTGGGCTTGTAAAAACAGCGTGCAGGTGTTTTGAAAATGTCGTAGGTGTCGTAGATGGTGGGAGGGGGTTGTTGGTGCAGCTGAGGGGACAGAAAGTCCGGGGTTTAAGTGACACTGGCATGTTTGTGAAAGCTGCTCCAAGTGACATATTACGGGCCATGCAGCACAGAGAAAATAAATGAGACAGAGAAAAAGGGTCTGGAAACCATTTGCCACTGTCTCACTCTCTCTTTCTTAGATCATTCTTAACATCTGCCTCATGTTTATTTACCCAACACCCGCTTCTGGCTATAAACAAACCATCTCTGCATGAGCTCAGCCCCTGCAGAAGCTCAGCCTCCAGCAGAACTTCTGCCCCTCGGCCACAAACCAAACAGTTGAGAGACCAACAAACATAATTATGTGAATTTCATTTTACAGTTACTTTTTATCTTGCTGATGACATAGCTGGAAACTGTGCTTTCAACTGTTGTTACGCGACATTGTTTCTGACCAGGATCCAGTTCAAAATCCAGGTCAAATGACCCAAATAAAGAATATTAATTTTTACATAAAAATGTCTTTGTTCCAATAAAGCACTATTTATGCATATTGCAACAGCGATTATTGGACCAAATGAGGATGATCACATTGCTTACATGGGCACATAAGCTCAGGTCAAAGATGAGAGGTCACAGGTTAGTGAGTTTGGTCACATAAGCCCATATGGATGATTTAAGGTCTTGCATTCCTTTGCACTGAAACAGAAACGTAGTCAGCGCATGATTGTGAAGCAGTGAGACATGTTATTCTTATATGACAAGGCCAGTCATGAATTATGACAGGAAGGAAAGTGAAAACTTAAATGAGTGTGAAGCAGAGGAAATAAATGTGATGTGTGAACCCAAAGACAAGAATGAAAGTGAACAAATTGGAAATATATATACCTACACTATACACTATATTGCCAAAAGTATTGGGACACCCCTCCAAATCATTGAATTCAGGGCTGTGTCCGAAAACCTAGGCAGCTGACTTGTTGCCTCACTGCCTTATCAGACAATGGCTTGCATTAAGGCACCTCACGAAACTAATTTCGGACAGACTTCTTAGGCAGTGTAACCGTTTAATGATCTACAGCAAAATAGAGAGAGCTTTGGTGAGAACTAGACAAATATTGAATTACTACATTAGTAATTTCTCGCTAGAAATTACATCAGAAGTAGAAAATGTTGGTAAAAACGTACATTTACACACTAACTGACCAGCAAACGCAACTTTCGGACGTCACCTTTTTTTCCCCAGCTCAACTGTCACAGAATGGAACGCACAGGATTGTGTGATATCAAAGGCAGCGAAGGATACAAATATGCTGCCTTCAAAAATCGATCAGATGGTCTCTCAGGAGACAGGTAGTGAAGCTAACATTAGATTCGGACGTGCCTTGGTGCCTTCCTGCCTTGAAATGTGTCCTCCAAAGGCAGCATTTTCCAGGTTTCAGACGCAGCACAGGTTATCCAATCACTTCCATGGACACAGGTGTATAAAATCAAGCCCTAGGTATACAGGCTGCTTCTACAAACATTTGTGACAGAATGGGTCGCTCTCAGGAGTTCATTGAATTCAAGCTTGGTACCATGATAGGTTGCCACCTGTGGAATAAGTCCATTTGTGAAATTTCCTCACTACTAAATATTCCACAGTCAACTGTAACAAAATGGAAGCAATTGGGAACAACAGTAACTCAGCCATGAAGTGGTAGGCCACGTAAAATCACAGAGCAGGGTCAGTGCATGCTGAGGAACACAGTGCGCAGAAGTCGCCAACTTTCTGCAGAGTCAATGGCTACAGACCTCCAAACTTTGTGTGGCCTTCAGATTAGTGCAAGAACAGTGCATAGAGAGCTTCATGGAATGGGTTTTCCATGGCCGAGCAGCTGCATCCAAGCCTTACATCACCAAGTGCAATGCAAAGTGTCGGATGCAGTGGTGTAGCACGCCACCACTGGACTCTAGAGTGACAAATCATGCTTCTCTGTCTGGCCATCCGATGGACAAGTCTGGGTTTGGTGGCTGCCATGGAGAACGGTACTTGCCTGACTGCATTGTGCCAAGTGTAAAGTTTGGTGGAGGGGGGATCATGGTGTGTTTTTTTTTTTCAGGGGTTAATTCCAGTGAAAGGAACTCTTAATTTAGCATACCAAGACATTTTCATTCTTCCTGTTCCAACATGACACACAAGTGCACAAAGCAAGGCACAAGAGTATGCATGGATGAGAAAGTTTGGTGTGGAGGAACTTGACTGGCCTGCACAGAGTCCTGACCTCAACCCGATAGAACACCTTTGGTATGAATTAGAGCAGAGATTTCGAGCCAGGCCTTCTCGTCCAACATCAGTGCCTGACCTCATGCGCTTTTAGAAGAACGGTCGAAAATTCCCATAAACACACTCCTAAACCTTGTGGAAAGAATTCCCAGAAGAGTTTAAGCTGTTATCGCTGCAAAATGTGGGCCAACTCCATTTTAAACCCTACGGAATATGAATGGGATGTCATTAAAGTTCATAGGCATGTAAAGGCATCCCAAAAGTTTTGGCAATGTAGTGTATAAATGTGAAATGTGTGTGTGTACGTGAGAGAGAGAGAGAGAGAGAGAGAGAGAGAGAGAGAGAGAGAGAGAGAGAGAGAGAGACCGACCCCTACTGTTCTTTATCATGGCCGCGTGCTCTTTGAGCCACTGAATGAAAACAAACTGCAGCGGGTCTAAAACTCTCACTTAGCGAAATTAGTAATAGACCAATGTGAAAAAAAAGTACGCTCCAGTTATGGTTGACCTGAAAAACTCGATTCGCGGATAAACATGACTTTAAAAAAAATTGCTTAGGTTCTTATTAGGTTTGTTTTGACGAAAAGTGTTCGTGTAAATAAACATGTTGATTTTTGCAGCATTAGCAGTGCGTTTGCCAGCCTGTTTGTTGCACGTTCATTAGCAGCACTGTTGTTTTAAACGCCTCGCTGTCAAATGGTCGCGCAATAAAAGCAGTAAATTCAGAGGATAATCACCGACCATGAGTTAGCCTACTTGCAGGTGCAGCTTCTGTTTTTTCCTAGTGAAGGTTCATATTACTTCACGAGCTCTTTTATTGAGAAAAGTCCGTTTTCTTGACCTCTTTCCACAATAATAATACTACTAATAATAACACTGATAATAATAATTTTAATGTCATTAAATCCAAAGTCTGAAAAGTGCAATTGTGCTAAAAGTGTTAAAAAACTGCCATCTAATTATTTAAACATTCAAGGCAGCACTTAAACGAAGATTTCAATTTTATTGGGTTTATTTATTTTACAGTAGCTCTATAGACACAAAACAGAAATAAAATAAGTTTGTAAGATTATAAGTGTTGTTAAAACCTATAAAAGGGAAACAATCTAGCAGCAAGAAACACTGACAACCAAACTGCAATATTTTATCAACAACCATGTAAGACGAGGAATAAACTATTTTATTAAATGAATAAATTAAAGTTAATACTATAGGAAATTATAAATACATGTACACATAGTATCGAAGCACAAAACCCTTAGCCTTTTATTGTGACAATAGCCTATACCATGCAGTGATGGTACAGAAGAAAATACCATGGTAGCTACCATGCAATTCATCTCATGGGATTTACACGGTGTTCAATACTTCCTAAAATACCAAGGTACTGTCCTGGTACTGTAGCCTACCTGTCCAAAAATATACCTTTTGGTAGGCTACTTTCATGTGAATGCATTATAGGCTATTTTATGTTTTTAACCACAATGTCTGTCCCCTGGGTTTATTTTGTTTGTAAACAGATTAACTATTAAAAATAGGTATTGTGTGCTCAAATATGATTTAGCGAGTCTGTGAAAAACTGTAGCTTTGGTTATTTGCATAAGACTGACCGCTCCTCCCTATAAAAGACCGCGCGCGCTGCTCTTGCTTTAGCTGCTCGCGCATGGAATGACCGTAAGGACGCACACCAGGAGGATCTTTTAACATGTTATGAGACCGATCAACTCCTGAAAGTACATCAGAGAAACACACATCAGGGTTTGACAATGCAGTGTTTGCGTGGCTAGTGCTTGACAACAAGCCACTATTTCCTTTTGGATACTTTGGATACTTCCCTCTTCGTTTCATCGAGCACTTGTCCAAACAATTTTTAGTAATGGCATTTGCCATGCTGCGGCCCATATCGACTCATCTGGCGTACTCGGATGTTGCCATGATGTCCGAGGATGAGGAAAACCGCAGCGAGAGCGACGGCAGCTCGGAGCAGAGCTACGGTTGCTGTCCCAGTGCGGAGAAGCGGCGGATGTCACGCAAGTCCACGGTGAGCAGTGTGGTTATAGTAAAGCAACGGAACGCAGCGAACGCGCGGGAACGCGATAGGACGCAGAGCGTCAACACGGCTTTCACGGCGTTACGGACTCTTATTCCCACCGAGCCGGTGGACAGAAAGCTGTCAAAGATTGAGACTCTGCGCTTAGCCTCCAGTTACATCTCACATCTGGCCAATGTGCTCCTGATAGGGGATGGAGGAGAGGACGCGCAGCCGTGCGTGAGCGCGGTGTACAGCGCGCAGGGGGACAGCGGAGGAAAGCAGCCGCGCACCATATGTACTTTCTGCCTCAGCAGCCAGAGGAAAGGGGTAAGAGACCATTCAAATGGATGAACATGCGAGCAAATGCATTTAGTTATTGGTACTGTCTGGAGGGAATAGTGATAATAAACATTTATCTTTATAATAGTTAACATTTATGGATGGCAAATGGGCAGGATGGGCGGATGTGGCACTTCAGGCAGTGTGAAGGACCCTTGAAATGTGATACGGGCTGTTAAAAAGAGAAATTTTAAGAATGAACACATGCATGAATTAACTTTAAGTGCTTAAAAAAAGGAGAACAGGTAGCTAAACAATAATGGCAACCCTAGTTGTTATGCCCATCAAATATTCAATGTCAGTTTTTTTTTTTTTGTTGTTGTTGTTGTTGTTGTTGTTGTTGTTTTTCCATTTAGGCTACATGTGGTCCCATCTAATACTGATAATATATTATCAGTATTTTTTTTTTAATTATTTTCTCGTACCAAAAATGTGACCAAAGTATACTTTGAAAAAAAAATTAAACTATAAAATCATGTTAAAGTATTACATATTACTTAAGCTTAAAGTAGGCCTAAACTTATTTTCCCTGCAATACACACCTTAAATGTAAACTAAAGTGAGTTGTTTTCCAACATTCAGAAACCCAAGTTCATCTAAGCGACGAATAAAACTAAAATCTGGAAAGAAAAAAAATAAATAATAAAACAATTTACAAATAAATAAAATATATCAGAAAGATAGCCTAGATAATATATTTGTTTGTCCTGACATCAATATAGTCTAACCTTTTGTTTTGTCTATGTATGCTTTTGCAGATAAAGGACGGGACTGAATGCGTCCGCATGCGGGGAATCGCTTCATTGCGCGTGACACGCCGGTAGCAGCAGAAGCAGCGCGTGAGATGAAACCGCCACTCAGGGAGCGCGAGAGGTGAGCGAGACTCCTCGCCACGCAGATTTTCGGAAGACTCGCCATTCAAACAAGCGTTGATTTGAAATGTTGTACTTTTCTGTGTGTTTTGTATAGAGATATGAACATTTAAAATGCAGTGCATAAAATATTTGTTTCTTTCTTTTTCCTTTTCATTTTTAAAAAGAGAATTTATACATTTTATACACAAATTGTGAGAACACCATGGTGAAATAAAATATATTTTTTCAAATTTCAAATGTCCTCTGTCAGTTATGCGTGGATGGCACATGAAAAAAAGAAGCTCTTTTGTAAATGTTTTGGGTTGAAAGTATTTTCATTTATCCAATAAATATGCTGACCAATAGAAAATGGTCCTTAGAAATAACTTTAATAAATTTTTCATTAATTCCTATTTATAGCACAAAATTCAGCTCAGTGGGATTTAACATGATATATATTATACGGTTCAGCTTTATGTGTGGTTATAGAGCATTTATAGTGACTTTTGTTGGCTGGTGCTATGCATCCCTTTAAAAATGTGGTTAATAATCCAGACAAAATACAACCAAAAGATGGAAGAATAGTCATGGGCTCAGGGGATTTAGGCAGGGCTTAAGATCAACCAGTCATCTGAAACTAAACATTAATTCAAATTCAGATAAAACTCATTAATCATCTCTTTACATAACTTAACTCCTCTCATTCCCTATATGGTCCCTTTATCATTGTTTACAGAAACAAAATGCTTTGCCTTGATTTTTTTTATTCTTTTATACATATCTCTCATTCTGTCTCCATGTGTTTTTGGGATCTGGGATGTATTAGTCACGGTAAATACTACCCTTCGGTCAGCATGGGGACCTGCTGCAGCTGTGCATCTGTGAGCTGCATAAATCACCATGAGGGTCAACATGGAAGGTGGGGTGGGGGTAATATAGAGCAAGAGAAAGGGTTGATAAAGAGAAAGCAGGGTCGAAGGTGGGTGAAGATTAAGCATCCAAGCTCTTGGATGAAGGTCATAGGTTACTGTACATAAGTTGAGTGGGTGTTTTAAAATCACAGTCAAATATAGATCTGCTACAATTGTTAATGTCCTGATTCGGTGAACTTTATGTAGCTAATAAAAAAAAGACTAACCTTGGGTGAACTGCTTGAGAAAAGAAAGCCTTAAATAACCCAAGAGACAGCAAATATGTTGTGTCTGATCTCTCCTCTACTGCTCTAGTTTTAAAGCTGTTGTTCTATCCCACATGCTGCGATCAGACCGAAGACAGAGACATTCATTCCACCAGAACTACGCATGTTTCTCATATGAAACAGTCCACGATTGTGTGTTGTTGTTGTTGTTTTTTCCCCCGAAGGTCTCCTAACAACCGAGATTAGATTTTGGATCTGCTCAGAAAAATTAATTAATGATTGAGATAATATTAAAATATGTGTATTATAAAGTATGTATAATAATATATAAAAAGGTTATCTGAATATATAATTCTAAAATTATTATTTTGTCTAATCACAGCCTCAAATTTATCTGAGAAATCATGATGATTGAATTACTCTAAAAATATATATTAATAAAATGGACGAAAATTGTAGTTAGAAACAGATTTTATTGTAGGTAATGTATTCTGATTACTTTTTTAATACCTAATTTATAATGTAGATTTAAATGGGATTATGGGATTTTATATGGATAAAAAACAAAGAGTAAGAAAATATTTTCCATTCTTTATTATCAACAACATGAAATGCATTAATCATTACATTATGCCAGGGTTTCCGGGTAATGAATGAACTGCAAGGGGATTGTGAGTTGATGAAAAGCTAATGTTTAATTAAATCATGAAAGCATAACATTTAAACGGATACATATTTTGAAATTAAAATCAAACAAACTAAAATGATTGAACGCCAAAAATATTCATATTTTATTTGTTTACCTGCATTTCAATGTGACCATTATTCGACATCAGAGAACTGTGAACATGCAAATGTGTTGTTAAATTATTGACAAATTAATTTATAATCTCAGGGGTCTCCAAGTAAATATTTTATGTCAAAGGGCTTTGTATGAGTAGTTGGTGATTATGTCACTTTGTAAAGAAATACTACGCGCCTATAGACTGAACATGTAATATGCATAAACATGACATCACAGTTGCATGCAAGTTTTCAACTTAAATTCAACTTAAATGTGTTCCATATGCCCCGCTCCTGGTTGTAAGCAGGAGAAAAACAGGGAAAAACACACCGCATCACTCCAAAACAGTTCTTTAAATACAATGATACATACTTGTTGCAAAATCAATAACTCACCAGAACAATAATAAAAGAATACGTCTCTGGACGTAACAGCAGCTATGAGCAGTGTTTAGTAACTTGATTATTCATCTCATGTAAACATCAAACATTTATTTACATGACATTTGCATGGCCATTCTATATTGTGAATATAGTCAAAGCTAAACGGTATAGGACACACAATATGATTTTTTTGTTTTTTTGTTGTTGAAAGGAACATTTAAAAGAGTAAAAAGAAGAATTAGGGAGAATAAATAAATGATGAATAAATGACTGCCATTTTGTGAATAATATGTGATCATGTAATCCATTCAAAATAAATCTTATTACATTTTACTTAATATAATCTATATATACAAAAATGTCAGAATCTGATTACATAATTAAGCTGACATGTAATCAGTGACTACTCAGCACTAAACACATCTATACACATTGCACGTCATGTCAATTTATAATTGTTTTACCTATAATTGTAAGAATCATTGCCCCATTATCATAAAACGTCTGTTTAATGAACACTTTTTTTTATGGGCAATACTAGTGAATCAATCTTTCATAACTTTTTTTGTAGACAAGACGTTAAGGTTTGTGCCTATACAAAAATGTACTATTACATGGAGCCAAAATGTGACAACTATCCCCCAATGCTAATAAATTCTGAAAGTCTAAATTAATGTAATGAAAAGATTTATATTAAATTAGAGACCCATTTTCACAAGTGCACTCAGACTTTTGAACCCCACTGTATATGTTTTATGATAATGAATTGGTTCAGCATGTGCAGTGATGGTACTTCAGTGTTTTGGCAGCTGGTTCAGTCTGAATTCCCCTCATAAGATGCAGATCCGCAGTGTCAAATCTGTGACTGATGTCTCCCAGCCGCATGTACTGCAGTCTAATCTTTCTCTCTCTGCTGTGATTTCATCATTTCACAGCAGATTCTATAGGATTAACTTTGATATTTGGAGCTTCATAAATCGAGTTTGATTTGGTCTCTTTGGGTCTTTCATTTGGGTTATTAGAAGCATTTCATAACAAAACCCAACAACCTCTTTCCTGTCAGACCCCAATACTTGACACTCGTTTACTAATGACTGAGTGGTTGCCTAGCGACACTTGTCCCTGAAGGAAACTCTCTCTTCTGCATTTTGGCAGGAACACCGAGTCTACAGCCAGTATATGGATCCAGGCACACACACACAGACACGCACACACACACAAGGTTTGACAGACTTAGAGCAGACAGGTCAGTAAATGGTTGAGGAAGACTTGAGGAAGACTCCCCGGTGCTTGTGTGTTCATGGAAACTCCATTACCATTCACAAATAGAGAAGAACTGTCTTTTTCCGGTGTGTGCATTTTTGGCTCATATGTCCGATGTGAGATGGCTCCCCAAGGTTTCTGTTTTGCAGGAAGTTGTCACGGGCACACAGGAAAGCAAAACATGCATGTCCGACCCCACCGTGACTGTCTCACCGTGCCTCACACATACACACACACACACACACACACACACACACACACACACACACACACACACACACACACACACACACACACACACACACACACACACACACACACACACACACACACACACACACACACACACACACACACACACACACACACACACACACACACACACACACCTCAATACTGCTCAGCCCCACCAGCCAAGCAGATGGATGATTCCCAGACACCATAATTCACTGACAGGACTCTATCCGGCCAACAAAGAGAACTCTGACCTCTATGGTGATTATATCAATACTGAAATAAAAAACATGATGTGTTTCAAATTCTGCTTGGGGACCCTTCTAACTGCAACAAGTGTAGTAAAATACAGTTGCTTTAGAAAAATCGATTCATGGATTTGAGTTCACAAGGGAAATAAAGAACCACACACACATATGACAAAATCAGGGTAAAAAATAAGTAAAAGATCAAATAAAAACAAGTTTGAATCATGAATATTTTGATAATATAAAATGTCAAAATATGCTTTAAGACTTTATTTTTAATACGTTCATTTTTTTTTCAGGACATTTATTTGGCAGACAAAAGTTTTTCAATTTTCATTTTAAAACACAACTGCTTAACTGCTATTTTTTGATAAATAATAATAAAACATGCCAAACTATGAAGGCAAATGTTTTTTCGTTGTCATGAATTTAAGCATTTAATCAAACTTTAAAAAAAGCTATATGAAGCTATATAAAACATATCAAAATGAAAATTGCTAAATTAAAAACGTTACCTCAGGTAGCCTAATTTTTGTATAAGTTTTTCTCAATCGATTTGACACATTTCTCCAAACTCAGATCACTGCTCTCAAAACAATTAACATGGTAATCTGTAATGTTCTAAAGAGATTGTTTTCATTTATTTGTTTCTTTTATTTATTAAAATCGCAACTTGTTTTATTTTACAAACATTACAATCATTTCATATTTTTCCAAACACAACAAATACAAATCTGTAATTTGTCATATTCTCAACATAGGATGATTTCAGTTGGCCCCAAACTGGTATCTGCTAATAATACGCACATCACAAGAAATGTAATTTATTAAAAGGTATATTTTAGCGTTAATAGCGTTAACTATAAAAACTATTTTCAAAAATAACAAACAACGTTATACGGAAAATTGATAAGAATAAGCACGAGAAGGGGAAAAGAAAGATGTGGCAGGTGGTGGAGAGAGTTGAGCAATGAGTGTAATGAGAGGGAGAGGAAGAGGGGAACAGATAGAAAGGAATGAGGGGAGTGGAGATATACTTAAGAATAATTGAAGTATTCTTGGCTTGTTGTATTTACTCTTTTGATTGAGTATTAAATACTTTTTCACACATAGTTCTACATATACTAAACTGTTTGAAAATAATGATATATAGAGAAAAATACTGTTACACTTAAAGTAAAAGTATTGTTTTAAACACCAATTTAGTCCCAAGTAGTATTAGTACAATACAATAAACTGCACTGTAAACACAAATAAGTTGTCAATACTCAAAACGAACTGAGGCAATTGGTTACAAAAAAAATTTAAGTTTAGAAATGTAAAGTTTAAGTGAGCAGAACTTGCAGATTTTTATTTTGTGCTCATACATTTTAATTGCTCTTAACTTCAAATATTTGAGTAAGCTAGTTCAATTTTATTCATCATTTAAATAAAAATGATCAACTTAAATATTTTTAGTAGTGAAAACATGGCTAGCTTTAACTAGCTAATTCAATAAATGCTACCTTGCTAGTTGGTAACACAATGCTTTGTTATGCTGGCTACCACCCTGCATATTTTAGCTCCAACCCGAATCAAACACACCTGAACCAGCTAAAAACTTCTCACGTTCATCACAGAATTTGAGTCCTCCTACTCTGGGTTCCAGACAGGTGGATGACCAAGTTTGTTTTCAGTGAAATAAGAGCATGTCATTGTTATGCCAATAACCAATGGAAGAGGATTGTGGAGATGTTGAGGCAGAAGAACCATGGATTCATGGATATTACAATGTTTTTTGTAATGCATGATAAGAATATATGTGTGATGAAATTCTCTGGCCAGATGTAAACTAGAGGCATGAACAACAAAGTTCAGTGGTTGCAGTACAACAGTAAACATTTGCTATACGTACTCCTCAGTGAAGAACCTTATGATAAACGTGTTTTTTTCATTAGTGTATTTGTGTCTTTAGCTCACTGTAAACCTGAATGAGTTCAGTTGCCTCAATTTTTTTAAGTTAAGAAATTTTAAGTTTAAAGGTCCCATGGCATGAAAATTTCATTTTAGGAGGTTTTTTAACATTAATATGAGTTCCCCTAGCCTGTATATGGTCCCCAAGTGGCTAGAAATTTTAATGGGTGTAAACCGAGTTCTGGCCGTCTTTCTCTGCCTTTGAGAAAATGACAGCTCAGACGAGCTGATCTGGAATTTTCCTGTTATGACGTCATAACAGGAAAGGTTACCTCCCCCTTCCTCTGCTCTACCCGCCCAGAGCACTCGGAGAAAATAGATTCAGTTTATGTCAGCACAGGCTTTACAAACAGACTTTACTATATGGATTTGACAGCACCGCCACAAACAGTGAGTAACAGTGTTCATTAATTCCTGATCTGTGATCAGTGATTTCTCATGTGTAGCTAATCATTCAAGTTCACTCAGACTTTCTTTCTAGATAATTTAATGATCGCCGTCTTGATGCCCTAAACGTAGTGCATCAGTGAATCAAGCCAGTGACTAAAACTATGGTTTCTGTTAGTAGCATGAAGCAAATCCGTTTTTTAAGTGATTAAATTACAGAGAGCGATCAAATAACACTCTTTATAATGTCTGGAGCTGTCAATCACTTATCGCGAGTGTATCTGCACACTTGCCCAAACTGCGGTTATAATGAATGACACGGTTATGCAGCACAGCGAAGCTCTTACTGTATTCATGTCGACGTCGTGTTTGCTGTTAGTTGTGGTGAAAGCATTTTGTGAGAGAAAACGCATTGCAATGACAGAGTCGACGTGACTGGGACTATTTATTCAGAACTCTCAGCTACAAATAAGCTTGCGCTAACAGCAACAACTCAGTTCAATAAATGTAGCGGACCCCGTCCGAATGATGGCTAGACTTTACTGATGTTTCAGGAGTTTATTGAAACCGTTTATCTCCCAAAATCACCGTAAGAGCTGAACAAAAAACAAAGAAGTGGGAATAAACACCTCTTAAACTCTCTCTCCAAAGCATTATCAATAACAATACAGCGAAATACACAAACATACTCATTACAAAGGACAGTAAACAAGCACATACACACCTATTGTCTTTTCGGGGGGTGCTAAACAAACTTTAAACTTTAAATCTGCTTAAACCCACTGAATGATGAACCTCTTTTTTCATATTGCTCCGTAGACTGCAACACCCGTCAAAATAAAAGTCCCTACTTATTTACACAGATAATACAGACCTAAAACCTATTTAAATTCACAGAAATGTCAAAAATGTACACAAAAACAAATTATAAGATACATTACAAAGAAGTCTGTTACAATAAAACTTCCTCCAGCTCTCCATGGTTCACAAGTGTCATGCATGCAGTGCGTGCTCTCTCTCATGCATGCAGTTTGTGCAGTGCCTCGCTAAACCACGCCCCCTCCGCAACATTTCAAATGCAAAGATGTCAGCCAATCACAACAGTGGGCGTTTTCACTGAAGTCTCACAGCAGACACGCCCCTTGAAACAGGGCATTCAGCCACAGGGCAAACATCAGTATAGAAAAAATGCCTTTTATTTCTAAATTATGAATTTTTTTTAATGTAAAAACCATATTAACAATATAAGTACACCTCAGGAAACATAAAATAATAGAAAAATGCCATGCCATGGGACCTTTAAGTAAGCTGAACTTGCAGATTTTTATGTAGTATTCAAGTATGGGTTGCGGTTATTCACTGATCGGGCCGACCAAGTGTGTGTGTGTGTGTGTGTACGGTTCTCGGTTATATTCACATCGGGCCAGCCAATACAAAAATAACATTCCAATCAACCTCGGGTGGATGAGAGATGAATCATTTTGTTTGTTTGATGAGCCCAGTGAGCGTTTCCCCAGATGATTCCCACATGTATTGAAGCTCATTAAATATGCAAATCTTATCCAATCCTAGCCGTGGGCGTTTACTTCCAAGTCTTCAGTGCGGCAGGCCCATCAAAACCAAGCGTTTTTCAGAGAGCCTCAAAACTAAGGCAGAAAATAGCCTATTACTTATTCATTATGATGTTTCTGAATGTAAAAACCACGCGAACACCATAAGTTGACCTCAGACAACAGTATACCAAAATAAAAAAGCCAGTTCATGACACCTTTAACTTAAAAATATCATGTAATCTCACATTTTTAACTAGCTAATTAAATAAATGCCACCTTGCTAAATGGTTACACAATGCTTTGGTAGCATTAGCATAACACTTGCTGAATGAGGCAATATAATACAATTGACATATATCTGGTCTCATCTAAGCTCATGCTCCACTTTAGCCTGACAAGCCAGACCCACATCAAGATGTTGGGTCTGGGAACACACCATTGGCAGGGCTCAATCCGAGGGGCGGGATAAACGGTTGTCTTTCAAATTCGCTCTGCACACAATAGGATAGCGCTACAACCAACTAGAGCAACGAAGAAGGTGAAGCGGAGCTAGTTGATAGATTAAACGTTCGCCATATCTGGTCGGCAAAACTCTGAACACATCTTCCTTTGTTAAGAATGACTTCAGTGCCGTTCTTTGTTCTTTTCTCAACTCCAAGTCTTCCAGAGTCGTGGCCAAAGCCGAAAAGACAGCTGTTCGCCAGCTTCTTTGTTTACGAGTAGCACGCGGAACCGTGTCAACTCTACCGTCATTATGTTAAGCCCGCCCACCGACCCTATACACAATGTGATTGGCCTGACCAGAGTTTGGTTTTTCCAGCTAGCAAGCCAACAGAGAGTTGCTAGACTAAGCTGGCTGCAAATTAGATTTGCTGCCGCTAGGGTGCGTCTAGATTTCTAGGCTAGCTCCACTTGTCACTGTGATGGTAAACCTACAAAAACCCAACATTACAGAAACTCTTCTACAACATTAAACACTACTAAATCTCCCACTTAACGTTACTCTTTCACAAAAACACATAATATAACACTTAATTTTGGCATTTACTGTCCCTTTTGAGTATATGGTAAAGCATGGTGGGAAATAGAAATCCCAGCCCAGTTTCGGTTAAATTTAAGTTAGTAGAAACAAGTTCATAAAACTCAAAACAATGAAACAATTAAGATTACTTAAAATGTGTCAGTTTTGAGAACTCAAAAGAAAAAGTAAGTTCTAAATACTCACAAAAGTTCATTTGTTTGAACTAATTTGTTTAATTTGAGTTGGCTCTACTCAAACCAATTCATTATTTTGAGCCAGATGTAAATTAGAGGCATGACCAACAAAGTTCAGTGGTTGCAGTACTGTACAACAGTAATCATTTGCTGTATGTACTCCTCACTGAAGAACTTTATGATAAACTTATTTTCATTAGTGTATTTGTGTGTCTATAGCTGAATATATTATAAAATCACTGCATAGGCAACCGAAAAAAATAGCATCACATAATTGACCCAAAAATATATTTGGGCATTTCGATCAACTTGTATGGTATGCTAATGACTTAAACTTGAATCTCTCTCTCTCTCTCTCTCTCTCTCTCTCTCTCTCTCTCTCTCTCTCTCTCTCTCTCTCTCTCTCTCTCTCTCTCTCTCTCTCTCTCTCTCTCTCTCTCTCTCTCTCTCTCTGTGTGTTTCTATTACTTTTAAATTAAAATTATAAACTCAGCTCAAATATTTACAACATTTTACCTCTCAAACTTCAAGAAGGAAGAAGGAGGAAGCATCAGTAATGCACACTGACTCAAATCTCAGTCTCTCTCTCACACACACTTATTGTTTTTTTCTTTTCTTTCTTCAGTGTTCAGGAGTCTGGAAGCGGAATTCCCTGAGTTGGGAATTGCTGGACAATGTAAACGCTCCACAGCTATCAGCGTGGAATGCCGTCGAGCTGAAGATGTGACCCTCCCAGACATTAACCGTGCAGGGGTCACTTTCGGTATCGTGCTAGCGATGCTTCCGAAAGAAAACAATCAAACAATAAGACACCCACACAGCAGGAGGGGAGCAGAGGGAGACAGGCCATAATCATCATCATCATCATCATCAAACATCATCCAAATATTTTTAATAAGGACCATGACAAAACTGGGTCAGTGGAGGCACCTCTCAACACACACACACACACACACACACACACACAAACACACACAAACACACACACACACACACACACACACACACACACACACACACACACACACACTCACACACACTCACACACACACACACACACACACACACACACACACACACACACACACACACACACACACACACACACACACACACACACACACACACACACACACACACACACACACACACACACACACACACACACACACACACACACACACACACACACACACACACACACACACACACACACACAGGGGGGTTTTGTGAAATGTGGGGACATTCCATAGACGTAATGGTTTTTATACCGTACCGCGCACAGTCATGCAGTTCAAAATCAGTTGAAAGTAAAATTTTATAATACAATTTGCAATTGCAACAAAGTATTGTTATTGTTTATTATGTCACTGATGTGTGTCTCGGTGTATACAAATGCATTTTTGTACTGTGTTTTCACATGGGAAAATCTCCCAGCTGTAGAGGCTTTGAGAGTCTGCTGTGTATTGATGGAACATTTGGGGCGTTCCTCTATGTGTGTGTTTCTGTGTGTGCAGAGGTAACGATCATCTAGAGGAAATCCTCAATCAGACGCCAGAAAGAGTGCTCTGAACAAGCTCACTGACAGAAACATAGGCCTTCACACACACACACACACACACACACACACACACACACACACCCCCCCCACACACACACACACAGCTGTGGCTGCTAACAACCTCAGGGAGCTGCTGCCGCACAAAAACACATACACCCACACAGATACACCAATAGTCTAACTAAATAATAAACCAATATTTCCATGACTACAACCACATAACTCATTTAGAGCTTTTTGCGGTTTATTTTTTTAAATTAATCCTTATTTAATTATATCAGTCTTCTTTCTGGATATACATGTACATTTGATACAGACTAATACACTTGAGTGAGTGAACATCTCACTAGTGTCCAGATGTTAAATTCCATAAATAATACTTTTTCTGTTGGTTGTTTGCAAGTTTGAATTTTGTCTGAATTATTATTATTATTTTAACTGTGTTGAGTGTAAGCAAACCATTGGTTGATGCATGATTTTTTTGTTTGATAAGTTATGTGATAGGTGGAAATACAGAAAAATGCAATCTCAGAATATTACGAAAACCTGCTATAATGAAATTAAATTACACAAATATAATTTATGTATTTAATTTCACTTTATTAACCAATGTCTTTGCTGCTGACCTTCGATGATCCACTTCAACCATACTAAGCAAAAAATATTTTAGATAAACATCACATTTGTGTTTTATAAAAAAAAAAAAAAAATAAAAAAAAAAAAAAATAAAAAAAAATAAAAAATAAATATATATATATATATATATATATATATATATATATATATATATATATATATATATATATATATATATATATATATATATATATATATATATATATATATATATATATATATATATATATATATAAAGGAAGCATGTTTAACTTTCGTCTCCCACATCCTATTCTTCTTCAATCCAGAATGGGAGAACAACTGAAAGGTTTTTTTCTTTTTTAACTGCGGCCTCTACTGTACAGGCGTGAACTTCAGCCTGTGGCTTATTCATTTAACTTTTTTTTGTGCAAAAAGAGCCTTTACATTTGCCAAAAATAGTTATTAAAACAAGCAAGCCCAGCCCAGGCAACATAGAAAATGTTCAATACTTTCCATAAAAAGTAACTAAGTAATGAAATTAGTTACATTTTATGGAGTAACACAATATTGTAATGCTTTACTTTTAAAAGTAAATTTCCCCATGACTGCCTGAGAGTGTGTTGCATACTTTGATGGAGAGATGAAGACTGTTGATCGACAAAACAAAAACCTTCTTGATTAACTGCACATTTAAATTCATAGTCCCTTTCTGGCCCTATTCAAAGATAGTGTGTAGCACAGGAACAAACTGAAGAACCCTAGAGTCCTGGAGGTGACAGGTAGGTGAGCAGGACGATGCTGGCAGGGGCAGATGATTTCAGGGTGGTGCCAGTGCTAGAGGTGACCACTGCGGCTCCGGCAGTTCAGGGGACCATGGAGGCGGCGAAAGCTCAGGACAGCAGGAGGCTCAGGCAGTTCAGGTGGCCATAGCGGCTCAGGGAGTTCAGGGAGCCATGGCGGCTAAGGTTTATCTTGGCTGAAGTGGAACAAGAAGACTGTGGCTGAGAGGTGGTGGTGTACTTATCAACCTCATCAACTGTAAGGGAAGAACCACTCAGCCACAGCACATAATCAAGGGCCAGGGAGCATGTGGTTGCTGCTGCTGGTACCTGGCGAAAGAAATGTCCTTCAGAGTCCCATCACCTCATGGCACCAGGTGGGCTAGGTCAAGGAAGTCCTCAACATATCACAGTGTGTAGCACAGGAACAAACTGAAGAATGAGAAGATCTGAATTGAACATAAACTTTAATGTGAACTCTAAGAAACAAGGAAAGGAAAACACTCAAACACAAATGAGATACTTAACTGGACACAGCTGAACTAAACTAACTAACGAAGGTAACCAAGGAAACAGACAGGAAAGTGGCGGGAAAGTGTGAAAAAGCAGCATGTAAAAAAAATTAAAACACAACAGAAAGTGACCGAATATGCCTACTTCCATACTGTATAAAATTCGTTGTTTAGTATTGGTAAAAAAGTTTGGGGTCAATGAGAATGATCATATTTGAGGGTCCAATCTAAAACATTGAAAATGCATATTCACTGCAGTTGTCATGTAATTTTAGAACTACTACTGTAAATATTGTTGTGAAAGCTATAGTTATGGTAACTACAAACTGAAAGTTCACACAAAATTTTACAAGCAGATGATATATAACCAAAAAGATGAACAGAGCGTTGGGGTAGAGAGCACACACTTTATATATAATGTGCATAAATCTTTGTATAGGTGGCAATTGAAGCCGAGGTTCTCCTCCTTTCTCACTTCCCCCTGCTGTCCTCTCATTCATTGTGTCCGTCTCGAGGTAGGCATTGTTTAATCCAGATGGCGTAATCACAACCCTCTCTCGCTGTCTTCCTCTTCCCTTTCATACAGCCTCCTATTAATATCCTGATCCCTCACTATCCTGTCAGCAAGAAAGGCTCGAGCAAACACTATAGGACAAATAAGGAGATGGAGAGAGAGCGAGAGAAGGAGGGAGGAAAAGGAGAAAAGTATAGGGAATCCCCAACATGAAGAACAACAGGATGGAAGAGAGCATGTCGTACGGTCAGTTACGGTCAGAATGATCTCTGCGTCCAGAAAGAGGAGAGGGCTGAGTTCCGGACTGAGGAAAAGCAAGTCCACCGTCAACCACTTTCACAGATAACTTATTTACTGCTGGGGAAGAGCAGCTTTACGGCTCTGTGATTCAGCCATTTGTGGCTGCAAATGGGACTCAAAGGAAAACAAAGACTTCAAAAGAGCAGGACAGAGTGAATGAAGGAGAGAAACAGGAGAAGATAGTGGTGAAAACCTTTGTGAAATATATGTAACTTCCACAACAGGAGCAGGGGACCCACTTTATATTAGGTGGCCTTAACTACTATGTACTAACACTTAAATTAATCATTCGATACAATGCACTTATTGTGTACATACTGTACATGGTTTTACATTGAACTTACATTTGAAAAATGACCTGCGTGTAATTACATCTGTAATTAATTTCTGTAGTTACATTTAAAATTACACTGTTGCCTCTGGCTTGGCGTGCTCAGTTGGGGACACTACATTTTTCAACTAAACATCGAAATAAATCTAATTAATAAACTAAATTAACCATATAAACTAAATTACTGATCTAATTATTGATCTAAAGCCCCCACTGTCACTGTATGATAATTGAAATTAACTGATGACATCAGCGTTTTCTCCAGAATGGCTATACAGCTGAATAAAATTATGCTGCATTATTTTCCTGTTTAACACTGTAAAGCTGCTTTGAAACAATCTACATTGTTAAAAGCGCTATATAAATAAAGTTGACTTGACTTGACTTGACTTGTTGACACTTCCCTTACACCTAACCCTACCCTTAAGCTTACCCATACCACCACACCTGTCGCTAACTTTACCCATATCCCACCTCAATATCAGCAACAGTGTTTTGCAATACAATATGAACACAATAAGTACATTGTACAATTTTTTTGATACAAGTACATAGTAGTCAAGGCCACCTAATATAAAGTGGGGCCGGAGCGAACGACTCTCTAATGTCAGTCTGTATGAGCAAAAATTTAATTACATTAAGAATGCGTTTATTAAATAATATTTTCAAATTACAAAAACTAAAATTAGTTCAACATAATGATGACTGTAACATTCCGTTTTGATACAAGTGCAGACTCCGCAAAGTGCACCACTGACTACTGACTAACACAAAATATTTTTTTCCAGTCACCCACTCACCTGAAACTGTAAAAATATGAAAAACAATCATCATGCTCTTTATGTGCGCAGCAGTTTCTAAGCTGTCAGTATTTCCATTATACCATCACATTATATTTAGAATTAGACTTGACAAACATGTCAGATCTGTCATGATGTGATAAATTCAATTCTCACTAGTGACAACATATTTATGAATTTTTCTGTGTTTAATAGCCTTTAATTATTATTATTTTTGACCAATTGTTGTAGGTTTGAACAACAGCTTTGCTGTAATAACAACAACTTTTGACTGTAATGCTAGTAAATAAAAGTATAAAAGATTTTTTGTACACGGTAAAAAATATATGATCAATATAACATATGCTTTTACATTGCTTTAACTAAGCAAAATAAGTTAAGCCATTTTTTACCTTTTTTTATAAGTAATACAAGATTCAACCCATTTTTATTGTAATTTCAGTTGAAATTACTTAAACGTCCAAGTTGATTATACTTAAAAGATACACATAGATACTATAACACAACATTTAGTGGCATTTTAAGAATGATCATTTCTGTTACTGTGCTACTGTTGTGAATGAGAAGTGAATCAATGAGAGAGAAATAAATTGCATATGTATGTAGTGAGATGTTCTTCTATATCTGTGTAGGTTTATTCAGTTAATAATTAATAGTTAATAATTACAAATATTGTATAATTTTGATGACTTAAAAGCATATTATTTTCATTAGGATCATTACAATATACAATTTGTTTTTGACCTAAGACCTTTTCATGCCAGATCCTTAAAATTAAAATTTCTCAGATTTAAATTGTTATTATAAAAGCGCTGCTCAGAAACTTTTCACAAAAATATCTTCATCAAGCAGATTCAAGCTTATTTTTGATCTAAATAGCCTACCAGCATTGTTTTAAATTCTGCCTTAAATATATTGGCCTACCCTATGATTCTTACAGACTGTGGTTCAAAGTCAGTGATGAAATGGTCAATTTCAATTTTAGCATGAAAGTCATTTATTAAGTTTAAAACTGATTTATTTTATATTGTGTTTCACATAAAACCTTTTCCTCATGCTGGGTCATTATAGTCGCACTAGAGGGCAGAATTGCGACACGCATGAAACCAAGCGTTTGACTGATCAAGCAGAAGTAATTTCAGACTGACGACATTTTTTTTCCCTTCTGTTTGTAGATAAGAAACAGCTGTTTCTCCATCATCACTGATGACTGCATTTTACCCACAGTAGCCTAAAGAACTCAGAATGGCAAAACTAAAGATGTCAGGTAAGTCAAAATCTGACATTAGCCTATTTCAGAATATATTGCTTTAGCTCATAACGCTTCTCTCACTCCCTCATTTTGAAACATAACTTCGTAAAAATACATTAAAATAGCTAATAATACTATATTATTTATGATTAATATTATACAGAAATGTATTTGTGTGGTGTTTAAGTAGGCTACTTCGTGGATGCTTAAAGTCACACATAGGCTAAGGGATTTTCCCTTTATATTCGTGTTCTCTTTTATGTTAAAGAAATTCGTTTGAGGTTTATGAGTTAAGGAAATACATTTGTTCTTGATATTAAAGTACCTAGTTTTACAAAAATATTAGATGTATATACTTGGATGGAAGTCAATTTTCTTTATTTTAGTTAGGCTATTTTAGAGGTATAACAGCTAGATAGCATATGGTTGAATTATTTTAGCACTGTAAAGCTGTGAAATGTTTTTTTGTCATGAGTGGCCAAGTATTTTAAATTAGAGTGTGTGGACATACAGTCAACATAATGATAGACCAACATCCATATTATATAGATATGTAAGGAATAATCTAGTCAGCCATTTCATTGCCGGTTTCAGTTAACCATTTTTTATTGTAATTTGAATACAAAAAATCAGCCTTGTTGAGAATTAAAGACTTCTTTCAAAAACATTTAGAAATCCCTAATCTTTTGAATGGGTGTGCATATGGAAGTCACATTTTAATATATAAAGCCACATTTGTGAGAAAAATGAATTATGAGAAAATGAGGTACCATTGGTTATTACATAAAAAGATTATAAAGCCAGTAGATCTATTTCGTGGAACAAGCATGAAGTCTGAAATGTTTAAACATTTAACCATGTTAAAGGTGCAGTGTGTAATATGTATGAGGCTCTATTGACAGAAATGCAATATAATTAGGGTTGGGAACCGAGAACCGTTTCTTATGCAGAACCGAAACTGATTTTTGAAAAATACCAGAACCGCGCGAAATTCCTAAGTTTCGGTTCTGAAAACGGTTCTGGTGCAATGTGTGTGCGAAACGCTGGAAGCGTATCCAGTGTTGCCAAGTCCGTGGTTTTCCCGCGGAATTGGGCTACTTAAACACGGTTGCCGCGGGCTGTGTTTCATGTCCGCGGGTTGAAGCGACCCCAATTATGTGATAAGCCCCGGAAATGCGAATTTTACAGGAGAAGCCCCCCTGAAACGCGATTGGGCTTGTTTTGGACTAGGTTTGAGGAGCAATTGTGCGGGTTTTGTTGTGAAAACCTGGCAACCCTGGCTCATCTCATCATGAATATTAATTACGTTGCCTGCCGCTTCCAGGAGTGCAATGCAGTTCAGCACTGAAAGCCCTCGCGCTACACATTTACGGTTTTGCGTCAGATATTTTCTCGTAGACCACCAGCATGGCGAAGAGAAAGTCACAAGTATGGATTCATTTCCAAAGAATGAATGATAATGAAGCAAAATGTAACATGTGAAAAGTTAATAACATGCAAATGAGGCTGCACTAGCAATTTGACAAAACATTTGCTACAGCACAGAGTGCCACATTATATATATATATATATATATATATATATATATATATATATATATATTTGTCAACCGTTGAGTCACCATGGTTTAGGTAAGCGTTTAGGCACAATTACCTTTGTAATGCTGAATTGCAATTTATTATTTACAAGTTCACTGAATAACTTAATTACTATTAAATTAATATACAACTAATTCATAAATATAACTAATAAATATAATTTATAACTTGTTTTTATTCAGAGACAGAGAGATAAAATGTAATAAGAATTTCAGAGGTGTTCATTTGAAAAAAAATGTGTTGCAAGAATGGCTTAATTAATACTGTAATATATGTACAGTACAGGACTTTTTTGACATTGCCAACCTGTAAATTAATTTTAGAGCAAGTAATAAACACAAAATGGATTGTTTGAGTTGCGTATTGTGCCTTTTTCCTTTACCACTATTTGTTTAATAATTTTAATGGAACCGGAATCGGAACCGGAATCGTTAGGCGGAACCGGAACCAGAACTGGAACCGGAAAATTTCTCACGATTCCCAACCCTAAATATAATATACATAACTATATTTTCAGTTGTGTATAAAGACCTTACATAATGAACCGTTATGTTTTTATTACCTTAGAATGTGCCATCTCTATTTACATATGCCGCAGGTCCCCTTACAGTGAAGTCACCCTTTTGCACCGCCATGTTTCTACAGTAACCTTAAACGGACAAACTGCTCTACAGAGCACTAGCTACTCTCTGTGCTCTCATGCGACGACATCTTGTGTGTCGGCCACCGTAGCTTCTCTATGTGCTTCGAAAGGGAGGGGTGAGCAACCTCACTGCTAGATGCCGCTAAAATGTACACAGTGCACTTTTAAAGACCTCATGAAGAGAAAAAAATATGTAGCCCCGCCCCTTTTCAGCACTCCGCTCGTTGTGTTCTGTCATCCGGTTTGTATTTCCACAGCATAAAGGTAATATCTTACGGATTTATGAATGAACCGCTCATCTTAAAGCAGCACTAGGTAGGTTTTGCTCTCGGGGTCCCCCTACAGTTTGGAAACAGTATTGTCCTCTACTACTGTCGTAAACTGTCATTCTACATCAGGGGATGCATCGCACGTGCATTTATTGACATGACAACCATGATAGCCCTGAACACTGCAGGAGTTCACATGCAGGTGTTCTGCTTGCGTTGCGTGTGAAATGTCTTCATCCCAGGTACAGTGGCATATGTTTCAGCATGTCATATGAATATAATTTAATGGGTTTTGTTTTTTTTCAAACGCCAAATGATCACGATGCTCACGTTTACAAGCCAGCGCCATTATAGTAGCCTAGTCTATTGGTTCCCGTTTTACAGAATCTATATGATACTTCAATTCAATGTTTGAGTGGTAGGTAATAACCATATATCGTCAATATTATAATATCAAGCTACCATAGATGAATCTGCAAATTTGAAAAATCGATTTGCATTATAGCTTGAGGCAAGACAAATAAACAAATATCACAGACATGTTAGGTATCCCAAAATATGATTTTGTACGTCTTACGTATTTACTTGCAAGAATGTAGCCCCTCCTCCTTCAGCTCACGCCAACGAGCAAACGCTGGCCCAATGTTGATCCTCGTCCTGCCTTTAATCCGATCACTTTCTTGTTTTCCTCTTTTTGCTTTCCTCCGACAAAACCTTTGCTTTCTTATTTTTCTGTGCTGCTTCGGCCATGACTATAACATTCGGCAAACAAATGATAATTGGGCTTGCACGTCCAAATTTAAGGAAGTGGGGGTGGTGGTGGAAGTGACGTATATGCCGTAAAGCAGTCGAATTTTGTAGTTCTTTTTTTTCTCGGGTTACTACCCGAAACCCGAAGTTTAAAAGTACGATTAAAAACGATACAGACCCCGTCAGGCTATGGCAGACGTGTCATTCAACCTATTGTAATTTGATGTATCATCACAAGAGTCTTGAAAATATATTATAAAGGTTGAAAAGTTACCTAGTGCTGCTTTAAAATCTACTGACATTTGTTATGACATCCGCTTCAAACCTTACAATGCTCTTGGTAACTTTCGTTAACTATAAGTAAATTCACTTCACTTACACTTCGAAAGCAATGCTATAGAAATATACAGAGCTACCGCAAAAACAGAAGTTCAAAGACAAAATTATAAAGATGGCTTTTAGGAAATATCTAAGCACTGAATGCATAGCGTAATAGTAAGTTGTTTTATAAGTTCAGACAAGGACCCCATTACTACCAAAATGGAACTTTTTTTATGCTGATGTGAATTATAAGTACATCTTTAGAAATACTAACATCTAGTTTGATGTTTAGCTACTCTCCATTATGTATTCCTCACTCTTTGCAGCATTGCTGTTGTTTGCAATGGTAGCATTGCACTGTGGGATATCAGAAAGCATGGACTCCATTCAGGGAAACTGTAACGATGTCATCAGACTACCTTGTAAAGCTACTGATCGAACAAAAAAGTACCGTTACGTCATGTGGTACAAAACAGAGGTGAGTTACCTTCATGACTTACTTTGCTTGAAATTATTAAAATGCTTGTGTACTTTTGTCAGTTTGTTTTTTTCTACCAAGGACTCTTTCCCCGCCAGCGTTTAAAAAAAAAAGTTTCCAGCCACCACCAGCGTTATTTTGCTTGGAAGCGGACCGAGACCCATGTTTTCAGCGGTCTCGCTTCACTTGCTTGGTGCACACCAGGGTTTGGATGGCAGCGTTCGCACTTATTCAAATTAACCGCACTAACAGAGCAATTCGCACCAGGGTTCGTTCGAACCAAACATGCCAAGTGTGAACACACCCAAATACTACATCTGGATCGGATTTAGATCGATGACCAAGCCTGTAAACATTTACAAGGTTGTTGACACCATTAGGTTGGGTTGATTCATTCCATTTCTGTGTGGATTTGCTATACTTATTTACTTTTTATAGATGGTTTATTCCAAGGGGAGGAGGGATGGCCTATGATGTCCTAAAGACTGGATCAGATACAGATTGTTGATCAAAACACAGATGGAGTAGATTGAGTCCATCAACACCTCCAAAGCATTCACAGTCCTATAGCACTTTCTGGGTCGACATTTCATTCAGTAACATTAGGCAGTTTTGATTCATATGCTGTTTATTGTTGATGATCACATAATTGTTCATATGCATCTGCTTACATATGAGATTGCTTGTTTCTGCTTCTTCTTTTCCTGTGTTTTGATCGGGAGATAATGTACTCGTTCAGGAGAAGCGTAATAGCGCACCCTACCGTATAACAGTGAAAACATGGAAAGCCGTAAAAACTCGTCAATGGCAGGGAAGCTTCTTCTCATAAATGATGAGATGACTCGTCAATGGCGGGAAAGAATTAAGTAAAAAAAAGAAAGATGCATATAAAGTGGCAGCCTCTGCATCTGGCAGAAAACACCACACCACAACAAGATCCCCTAACACAGCCGCTTCTTTCTTTCCTAGCGTGTGCCCATCATCAAGAAAAAAAAAGGAGAGTATACACACTATAACTTTACATCTGTTTCTCTGGGAGAGAAAGAGGCCTTGGAGTTACGTAACGTGCAGCCTTCAGACTCTGGAGTATATAAATGCTACCTGGCTGCAGATGTTGGGGGTCAAAATGATGAATCTTTCATTAGTCTGAATATCACAGGTAATTTAGACCCCCATTCAATCTAGTTAGTTTTCCAATCTATTTGACAGTACTAAGTATAAAACTAAGTATTAAACAAATAACTTTTCTCTTCATTTTCAGAATGTTTGTATGTGAGCACAGTTTATCCCACAGATTATCCCTCCGCCACAATCCCTACCGATGCTTGTCCTGCTGTTGAAGAATTAACTGTTTCCTGGGCTGTGCTCGGCCTTTCTCTCTTCAGCATAGGCAAAATCATCCTTTGCATTGTAACTGTGGGGGTGAGTATAATATCAGCTTCAATCAGTCAATCAAATGACCTTTATTTCGAATTCCCCACAAAGATTTCCAGGAAACACACAAACAGCACTGCACGTCACATTCAAACAATGGGGTCATTAAGTTTTTTTTTTTGTAAAGAAATTAATACTTTTATTTAGAAAGTATGCATTAAAATGAACTAAAGTGACAGTAAGGACATTTATAATGTTACAAAAGATTTATATTTCAAATAATTGCTGTTCTTTTGAATTTTCTATTCATCACAGATTCATGAAAAACAATTTCAGTTTCCAGAATTATTTAATAATTATTATTATTTACGTTGATAATAATAATATCAAAAAGAAGGATTATGTGACACTGAAGACTGGAGTAATGGCTGCTGAAAATCTTTGCCATCACAAAAATAAATAGAAAAGCTTTTTTATTGTAATATTTCACAATATTACTGTTTTGTTGTATTTTAATCAATTAAATGCAGACTTGGTGAGCATGGGAGATTTCTTTCAAAAATATTTTTTAAATCTTACCATCCCCAATCTTTTGAAAGGTAATGTATACGTCACATTTCAAAATATACTTGTGAAAAATAAAGTCACATTACAAAATGAAGTAGCATTTCCATTAAAAACATTTTTATATAAAGCCAATAGATCTATTTTCATTGTATTATCTGTGGCATGGAAGTGAAACAAGTATAACGCCATTAACCGTGTTAAAGACCATGAAGTAAAAAAAATGTAGCTTTGTTTTTGAGGCCATCTATAAGCTGTAGTCAACTTCTAAATGCTGACTAAATTGTCATTTAAATCTTTTAGGCATTTCATGGTAATGCCACAACCCTCCATTGTGTTTCTGGTCTGATTCTCAATTATTGTACCGCCCACAGACCTAATTGTTTTACACATTTTTTTGCATTTAACTTCTTCAGAAACTGTTGCACAACAGGAAACCAAGATGGTGAGGCCCATAAGTCAGTAACCCCTCGCTTCACACGTATCCCCCTCACTTACTTACTTTACTTTGCGCGGTTTATCTAACACAGGAAGTAATGTTCTTTTTTTCTACAGAACCCTATGATGGTGTTATAGCAAGCAGGATTGTAGACATCAGCTCTGTGTGTGCGCACTTCAGATGCATTTTCAATTTTTTTACCACCTGATTGTTTTGCTGTAAAAAACTGACAAACCTTATGATTTCAGCGGTTATTGAAGTTACACACCACATGGCTGATTGCTAAGAGTAGGCTTTGTGGGAGAGTGTTTTTCTGTGTGTGCTTCTGAAGCCTTGCTGATATCAAATTTCCTTTCACAGGTGTGTGATCGAGTCATATTTAGCACGGCAAGAAGAAAACAGGAAGTAAGGGGAAGCAAGACTGGAACAAGTTCAAGCTGGAAAGACTGAGATTCATAAAAAAGCCGATGGGGTCTATTTAGTTTTACGCATTTATTAGCCAAGCGTAAACATTTACAAGGTTGTTGGCACTATTAGGTTGGGTTGATGGGGTTCATTTCTGTGTGGTTTTGCTATTCTTAATTACTTTTTATAGATGGTTTATTCCTAGGGGACGAGGGATGGCCTATAATGGGGGCTGTTTTATGGCTGTTGAGGGAAAGGAGAGTCATGGCTGGTTGCAATTCATTAGGCCTGAGCCACCTGACAGTGGCACACTTGCATTTTGTTTGTTTTTACATTTTTTCCCATACATTTTTTAAAATTGTACTTCCTCTGAAATATTTATACTGTCAGTTGCAGAATTATGTAGCCTACTTTATGGATCTCAAGGGTTAATATATTTTCTTATGGATACAGGAGTAGGCAATAAAATATTTATTTGTATAAATATTCATATCCATCATGTTATGGACGGATTAATATTCAACAGAGCTTAAAAGGGTTTGAATTCAGTTTATTTCTCTGTATTATGAGGTTCATCAGTATCTAAATTGCTGACAAAATGTTTCAGTTAAGTTCTAATCTAACTCACTTTAACTGGAATTCTTTGTCAAGTCTTATGGCCATACCAGTTTTAAACTTTCACAATTATACCATGGTAGTGAAAAGTCGAACTGAGATTGAGAGACACAGAAATGAAAATGAAAGTAAGAACATAACTAGGCTATGAGCTATGGTTTGGTTTAATTAAAAAGTAAAAAAAATAGTGTTAGCCTACGTATTTAGCCCTTTTTCTGTATGGCAGCTTTCTGTTTGTAGACCTATGTTGTTTACTGACAATTATGCTTAGGCTACAGGAAATGTTCATTCACACTATGTACTGAACAACATTCTACAAATATAACTGGATTAAATTGTGCAAACAATAAAATTTGAAAATGCTGTTGTTGTTATTTGAATCGACCAATACTCGATCGCGTCATTTCCGTTTGTGGGAGATAATCTGCAGTTCTGCAGAAAGGAGGAATCGAAACAAAACAAGGATCATGCTGCTCATATATTTTTTAATGTGTAAGTAGAAAATACATTTATTCTTACATGCACACCGTAATGTATTGCAAAAAGAGAAACACGTAAAATAACAAGTAAATTCTAAAGTGAAAGTAACCTGTCTGTTTACATGAGTGCAGTTTCCGCGTTCGTCTGCAGATATAGTGTTTTCCTACAATACACCGAGTGCAGGCAATAATATACATATATCAAATGATGTTATAATTTCAATCCTTCAGTCCATCTGGTTTACTTCTCAATGTCAATTGATGAGCATCGCTGGATTAAAATACCATGTCGAGCTAACATTGAACAAGGTGTAAAGTACAGGAGAATCACCTGGTACAAGGTTTGTGTCTTAATACATTTATTTTATCTCCTTTTAATATCTTTCCTGGTTTCATGGGGCAATGCGTTATAAAAGCAAACTTGTTTAACAGGTTGAAAAGGGTTCTTCTGATGTGCTGACTGGACTTGTTTTGAAGGATCTGCTAAAAAACACTACAACACTCTTTAAATTTGCAAATCATTCCTATGAGGTGGGGGATGACAACTCTCTCCTGGTCCCTGGTACTGCTGAAGAAGACTGTGGTGTTTACAGATGCACATTGTGGCCTCCACTGGGTCATTACATTCAGGAAGGAAATACAGAGTATTATACAGCAGGTGAGAAGGGGTGGGGAAGTTATTTTGATTAAAGATTACGAGGGCACACAAAACAAATAGTTATGTGCATGGATAAATCAGTGACACATAGCCTACTGCAATATTCCATAAAAAAGAAAAAAACTTTAATTTTGAGTTCATGGTGACTTAAAGACTCCGCCTGTAACATTGTTTTAGGAGAAGTATTATAGGAGAAGTAGGCCAACCATAAAAACATTTCCCTTTATAAACTGACATGCATGATACATTAATTTTGTTTCATTTTCACAGTTTGTGTTTGGAACGAAAAACCCACTTAAAGGGATAGTTCACCCCAAAATTAAAATTCTGTCATTATTTATTCACCCTCATGTCGTTCCAAACTTTTGGAACACAAATGAAGATCTTTGATACAAGATTTCTGTTTGCTCCATTGGCAGCTACACAACTACCACTTAGACGCTTCAAAAAGGTCATAAAGAGATCGTAAAACTAATCCATGTGAATAGAGCTCTGGAGGTTGACGTCACGCAGCCTAAACTCCGCCATTTTGGCAGGCAACCAGGAGGGCGCAAGAGCGGCTGTTTTATTGGTATCTATAAAATAATTCAAAACCGGACTGTTTAAACCTTACTATTTCAACATGATGGACAGCTGATGTGCGCCAGAATGCCAGAACAGGCGGGGGAAAGAAAATGGGAACTCGTTTTATCACAGTAAGTTGTTGAAATGCCGTGAATTTCAGTTTATTCCGTATTCTTTACTACTTTTGCCTCACGTAACTAATGATAAAAATAAGTTCCCATTAAATACGATACTTAATCGTGAATAACATAAGTGCTTTTATATATAAATAACATCAAGAAAGGCTATTTGAAACGAAATTAAGGATAAATAAATAAATACTGAAACAAAAAAGAAGAAATTATATCTATTGATTATGACTGCAGATGCAGGAACAGATGCACACAGTGCGTGCGGCTTTGGACGGGTTCGTGTTAACCGCATATAACGTTAATCCATTCACATGTTTTCTCTCTTAAAATATAAGCGCATTGGAGGCCTATATGACAGCATTATCATACGTGTAAAGAATTGAAGGGTGCGTCTCAATCAGCTCCCTGGTTCAGTAGTCAGTGCACTGATCAGGATATAAGGCAATGGGCTGATTCCTGATCAGTGGCCTGACTAATGAACTAGGGAGCTGAGACGCACCCGAAGTCTGTAATGTAAAACAAGAGCTTATTGATGCAGTTCTGCCTGCTATTTTATCTGTTAATGTTACTCCTGATTCGAGGCTTCTGTAAATATTTAGTTTATACGTAGATTTATGCTTCAACTAATTTAAAGAGCACCTATCATGGCATTTAAAATGTTCCAAATATTGTTTTAGAAGTCCCCAACAACAGTTTTGCATGCATGCAATGACAAAAAAGACTTTAGTTTTCTTATAATATGTATTTATTTTTACCTGTTTTGACAGCGATTCTCAAATGATTCCTTTAGTGATTCACTTTTCAAAACCCCGCCTTTACGTGACGCTAATCTACGGTGATTGGTCCGATGACCCAGTCATTTGTGATTGGTATAGTCTGTGCAGATATTTTCGGAAACGGAACGCCCATCAAAGTCTTATAGTGACAGTAATTTGTTAATATGTGTCAGGAGTTATGAATATGAAAACCGCGTCGGAACCGTTTGATTGTAATATGAGCCTCAGCTGATCTCATTCATAAAAAAAACTCCTATTCTCCTCACGAAGACTCGCGACAAATCAACATCCCTCAGGGCTTTTAGTTCAAAAGTGTGCAGATGAGGAGACATATTGATAGATTCTCATGTCTGTGTCAAATTTCTAAACAGAGGAGTATTTTTTATTCAATACTTCCTCAAAATGCGCAGATGTATCTTAATCATGAGCGATCGAGTCTCTTATGTGTTGTTTTCAATTCATACTGGCAGCCGGAGGGCGCTCTGTGCACATGTAGTCCACATATGGTACAGACAGACGAAGAAGATACCATGTGCCATAATAGAAGTCCATAATAAAAGCTTCCTGAGATCGCGAAACATGCAAATAGAGACATTTGACGATTAAATAAACACACAATCGCGACAATGTATGGTTTGTCTTCAAGCCACTTAGTCTTCAAATGCTCATCCTTGGGCAGATGAAAAAAGTTTGCTTTTGAGTGGCACTTCAGAACACCGCGTCTCGTCGCCATGATGTTTTCTAGTTTTCACTGGCGTCTTTGAGCAATAAGTGGGCGTATCGTATTCAAATAACTTGACAAGTTGACGTCATCTAGTCAGAGAAAAAGCTTCGGTCTTCTAACGATTCTTAAAAATGACTCAGAGTCGACTCTTGAAAGAAAATAACTATATATACGGTGTACTGTCATATTTCAAAATTTTGAAGGATGTTTTTGTTCACTTAGATCTATGTTACACACTACATGAAAGGTAAATTTCAAAATTCCATGATAGGTGCTCTTTAATGGTGTACTGCAAAAATATTTAGGAGTGCATATTAAGTAACTTAGTGCCCATTTACGTCAAAATTAGGCTAGTTGTAACTTGCGCACAGCTAGTGCAACAGGTGTCCTGACTGTAAAGCTATCCGTTCCTTTATCGATACACGTGAAAAGCACCCGAGGGCATTATAGGGATCTGTTATGTTTAATATATTAAGTTTTGCTACGTAAATGTCTTTTGAATTAAAGTGCGCAGTGAACTCCGTTACCTTGAAAATCATGCTGGCGCCGGCTGTTCTTGCCTGCCAAAATGGCGTCGTAAACAGAATGGGTCACGTGACCTCCGGAGCTCTATTGAGTGGTTTCGGTTTAGTCCAAATTTTCTGCAGAGACTAGATCGCTTTATATGATGAACAGATTTAATTTAGGCTTTTATTCATCAACGCACACATCCGGGGCACTTACAAGCTCAAACTGGTGTGCAATGTTTTGCTACGGTTTCTGGGTTGAATGCAGGGGCGTTGCACCCACACTTTTCCCAGTGAGAGGGTTCAACACCCACACTTTTTCTGCAGTTTTGCACAAATGCTTTAGGGATGCCACAATTCTCATTATAATATTAAACCGTTTGGTACGGCATTCACGGTTCAATACGCACTTGTGAATTTTGTATTGTTTTTTTTGTATTGTTTTGTTTTTGCAGTGTGCCTGTGAGTCTATGCGCTGATATAAGCAAATATCCAATCACTATACACAGTGCTAGACACGCTTGCAATGCTGGTGTCAGAGAGTTATACTCACAGAACACTATAGTTATTCACAATCATGAAAGTTCATTATTTGCATGCGTTTTAAAGCCTTGCCGGTTATTCGCGTGCTAATGCACCGCTTTAACGCGCAGAGCGCGCGCACTAAACGCCTGAATAAACACAAATAAACACAAGGTTAACATAAACACAGTCGGTTATGTCTAAAGTGAAAGTAAAATCGGTGTGTGTCTGTATATTAGATGCACGTCTTAAATTGACAGCAGCGCAGCCTATAGAACAGTCATTCCCAAACTGTGGTCCGCGGACCACTAGTGGTCCGTGAGGGTACTGCAGGTGGTCCGTGGAAAGGCAAAATATAATAAAATAATATTTTTTAACCTTCATTTTACCAGGAAATTCCCATAAAAAAGAATATGTAGGCCTATATTGATATAACATTTATATTAAATTGTCAAGTTATTGTGTGATTACTAAAATAGGCTAGTGGCGCTCAGCCGCGACGTTCAAGTTCAATGCTGTTATGGATCGGTGGATAGCAACAGGTTCTCTGAAGAGAAAAGAGACAGAGGCAGAAGCTACAAAATGAAGAGATTGACAGTGAGTCGGATGCATCTATGAGCCAGATTCTATGAGCATCTATGAGCCAGAATAAATAAATTAAATATGTGGCAGCCGTTGTGTGCAGTAAACTTTCTTTTAACAAGCCTGTTGTACTGATGTGATGACTAGTTATAGTTTTAGTGCTAGTAAGTCTATTTAGAGGTGCGGATTCATTCAGGTAGGTCTGTGTGTAGACATATTTTATTATGTGTGTTATGAGGTGGTCCGCAAATTTTTTTGATTACAAATAGTGGTCCACACACACAAAAAGTTTGAAAACCCCTGCTATAGAACATGCTGTCCTTAAAGGGACAGTTCACCTCTAAAATTATGTCATTATTTACTCACTCTAATATTATATTCATTTCTTCTGTTGAACACAGACAGCTGATGGTAGCCATTGACTTCCATATTATTTCCTACTATGGGGACTTTAATGTTAATAAAACTACAAAAGACATAGAAAAGCACTCTCTGTTCTTGACTGAAAAACATTAATACAGTAGCTTTAATAAGAATCAATTTATTTTATAGTGAAGTCTATGTAGTGTTTTATTTTTACATTTATTCAGCAAATTTCATACTTAAATGCTGCTGTACAGCTCTGAGCTGCCAGTGTAAATCTTTATATATATTTATTTTATATTATACTATACACTAGGAATGTGTACAAGGTTTTTTAAGTAAAGTTTTACGTTTAAGGATAGGTTTTTCAAGTCTTTTAAGTAAAATAAAAAATTTGCTTTTTTTTCCTTCTCCTTAACCTCTTTCTGTTCCCGTCGCCTAAGAATAGAATAGCAAAAAACTGATGTGACTAGCCATCAGAACCCAACCAAACACAGTGGTTAAAAAAAACCGAGGTATGTATAATATATATATTATATATCTTGTATGTTATACCTTTTGTACCCTTCTGTCATTGTATTCATCGTTTTTATTGTTAACAAACAAACCACATCCATTGAAAAGCTTGCTACGTCTCTGGTTGAATGACATGTTTTTTGGAAACGGTGTGCAACGGGGTTTGAGATACATTTTCTCTTCTTTGGTGGGTGTCAAAAATGTCAGCCCAATCAGCGGCAACATGTATATATACCATGCGGTATTAAAGATACAGCTTGCACAATGGATCCAAGTAAAGCCATTTACAAATGTATCCGCTACAGCTCAGTACGCAACAATTGAAGATATTAGAAAACATGTTTGTCGTAAGAGTATTTTAGTAAAAATATTGCATATCAACACGATGATGTGGTTGTTTATATTTTTAGCTTCATTGCAAGGCAAGTTTATTTATATTCCAAAATTCATACACAATGGCAAATTAATCAAGTGCTTTCCATAAAAATGAGAAAGAAAATACAAGGTATTAAAAAAGTAAGAACTAGAACAAAGAATGGCCTTCTCAGCTGCCATAGTTGCAGCTCTTGCGTCATCAGAACAGGGTGTTCAACGCACGACCGTTTCCGTTTAAAACAATTTTTGGTCGGGGCTGAATGTAGCCCAGTTGTGGTAAACGGAGGCTCAAGCATGTTCGCTTAACGTGTTAGAACCATAGACTGTAAAAAATGATGGACGTAGTGTCTGTGACGTCACCCATAGGGTTCTGAAGAGCAGTTTTGAAGCCTCAAAGTTGGCGGTTGCCATCCGCGCGTCACTCCCGGATAACAAAAAATGGGCAAAGAGGCCGGACGTGGCTGAAGCTGAGGTGACGTGATGACTAACAGACACTCAAAGTGGCCACGCCCTTAATTATGCAGAACTTTAAGGCTTTATATAATGTAAACAAATGAGTTATAAAAAAATCAACCCCTTACAGTTGTCATGAAGGGCAAAATTAGCCATATAGACCAAAACCACAATTTGTACCAGACTGTGAGGTTGCCGCTTGGTGAGAACCATGCAATGAGGTTCATTCTCGTGTGTTACGCACACGGGTAACCTCCCGCAGTTTCTCTTGAAGCCAATACGGAAGTGACTTAAACTGCAATTCATCGACTGGCCGCTAGAGACGGGCTCCAGAAGGGAGGAGAATCTCATTGAGCCCCATGTTAAAATGCCCAAATTTACAGCAGAAAAAAACGTTTACAGCCTGGTACAAATTGTGTTTTTGGTCTATACAGCATACTGTGAGGGGGGTGATTTTTTTTTATAACTCATTTGTTTAAATTATATTAAGCCTTAAAGTTCTGCATAATTAAGGGCGTGGCCACTTGAGTGACAGGTAGATTGCCGATGCTGTCACCACTAGCCGTTTGTCTGCTGTCTGTTTGCTCCACCCACTCCACCTGTTAGCTCCTCTTTGCTCATTTTCAGTTATCCCGGAGTGATGCGAGGTGACGCGCTGACAAGATGGCAATGGCCGCACTTTAGGCTTCAGAAACGCTCTTCAGAAACCTATGAGTGACGTCACGGACACTACGTCCATATTTTTTACAGTCTATGGTTATGCAGCACGTTTGAGCTTCTGCAAGAATCAATGTGGTTTGTTCTTGTGGATCAAGCAGGTTTGGGTCTTATGGGTTTGGAATGACATGATGGTGAGTAATTTATGACAGAATGTCCCTTTTTGGGTGAACTATCCCTTTAATTGATAGATGTGATGTTAACTCAAAATTAAAAATGTTGTGTGTGTTTGTGTTTTTGCTTAGACTGCATAAAGCCTCAACTGCAAGTGGTAAGCAGCAAGCAAGACACACTGTTTGCCAATCATCAACTCATCATAGTCGCCGTATGTGTGCTGAGTCTGATGGCTGGTGCTGTTATCATGTTTCTGATTCTCAAAATGATTAAGAAAGATAATATTATGAAAAAACTTGTGCAAACTGATGAAAGCATATAACTGATGACATACAATTAAGATGAATGCCTAACTGTTTTTTTGTTGTTGTTTTTTTCAAAATTAAAAATTAATTTTGCATTTGTCAAAACATTTGCTGGTTTAATGGAGCAGCACAGGGGTCTCCAACCTTTTTGTGAGTGAGGGCTACCTCAAGGGATACAATAATCTAGAGGGCTACTTGTTTGTTATACTCAACAATATTTAATTTATTATATATGTGACATGGTGGTGCTTTTTTACTTTTACTTTACTTTTAATCACCATCATATGCAAAATAATAAAACATCTTGATATCCTGCCATTATTCAGCCTTACAAGCATTTTAAATTATATTTTTGTTTAACAACCATTCCTAAAAAAATATGAACATATATATTGAAATATGTACATTTATAATAGTCTCTATGAAAACTCACATACACACACATAATCACACACTTTTCATGAATATTTAACTGCCACACCATTTTAAGAGTCATTTGCCACAGTGGCAACAATAAGTGTTTGATTTTGTCTCATGGAAGGGACAGTAAAGCACTAAGTTTGAGTTATGATGCAAATGTAAATTTGTTTAAATTGGCTAAATCTGTAATTTTGAAATATTTAAATACTGAGTTGGGACTGGACAGCCCTTGCTTCTGTTTTTTATTGGCTCATTACAATTTACCATTTGTTCTTTCTTAGTCTCATACATTTGTAGATCATGGTAACCCAGGTAAAACCATGCATTGCTCTTCACTACCACAGTAAACATAAATAACTATATGTTCTCTATAAACCTATGGTACTATTTGTTATGAAAAACAGTAGCCCAAACATTTAGTATAAATAAAAAAAACGCCATAGCTTCTAAACAAAAACATATAGGCCTACTGTAATTATTTTCCATTATTACTCTTAACACATTTAATACATTACTGTATTAATATAACAATTTGATATTAATATATACAACTTTTCTGCCAAAACAGTTGGTTTATACAGTAAATTCATGAGTTGTGGAGTGAAATGTCTTCTAACTATAACGAATAATGTTTTTCGCGTCAATATGTTGAGAATGTCAGCGCTGTTTTATCTGGCTTTGAATTAGTTTAAATCACAGAGTCATAGTAGAGATAGAGAATTCTGTGGTGAATTCAAACTCTCCTCAGTGGATCGCGCAGATCTGTTTAATAATCGAGATCTTCGGATCATTTCGTTTATCACTAGTTTGACTAAATTGAGGTGGCTAGGTAAGATTTGCATTGTGGACAGGTTGCGACTCGCATGTAAGGCAGGTATTGTCGATTCACAGGGTTAACAGCCAATCAGAAGTGGGCATAATTGCGAAGACAGGGAAATGAGCCAATCATAAAATTTTTGTGTGTATCTCACTCAGCGTGGATTCAATCGGTCTTTGGCCCTGTCCCAAATGGCATCCTAAACCCTCACGGTCCTCCTCTGAGTCCGCACTTTCACGACGTAATGCCGCTTTGACTGCCGGGAAGAAGTCCGCTGTGTAACCCGCACCAGTGAGGGCTCGGCATAAGTGCGAATCGAGGGCACATATCGACCGCAATGGGGGCGCTCGCGAGCACCATTCTGAGACCTAAAATGAGGTCTCGTGGATTTAACGGACAAACGCATGCAGCGTCCATTGTAAGTCCACAAGACCGAAAGTGCACATGAAGTGTGCCATTTGGGACAGGGCCTTTGTCAGGTAATGTCACACTCGTGGGAGCCGAAGTGCATTATGGGTGGAGCCGCCATTTGTAAGGTATTAATGCTGAGGGGTTCTGTTGTTAGAGAGTTGGGATTCAGTTCTTTTCAGTGATAAAATGGTTCTTGTTGTGCGATAGGCTGCAATAGTAAGTCTCATGACAGAAAAGGTACAAAACTAAACTACGGGGAAAGGTTTTTTAGCTTTCCCACTTTGAAGAAAGGACATGGACATCATGTAGCGGACGTAACGAGGTGTCGGATGGCCTGGGTTGCAGCGGTGCGACGCAAAAACATCACCTTTGCTAACATATCTCCGAATGTACTATGATAAAATTCTACTGTTAAATTCTAAATACATTGATTTACTTCAGTAATGTCAGACAGTTTGTTTCATGATGATGACTTGTTTTATTAGAACATTATTTCTGTTTTATTGTGGTTTGTGTAATTGATACAATAAAGAACAAAAATGCATGAAAAGGGGGCAACTTAGTATTAAATAATTAAAAACATCTCGGTTACGTATGTAACCTTGGTTCCCTGAATAGGCGCTGCAAACCGTTGCCATGGGAATACTTCCGGTGTGACGAATGTCTGAAGCCCTTATACCAGGGGTCTCCACACTCGGTCCTGGAGGGCTGCTGTCCTGCAGAGTTTAGCTCCAACCCCAATTAAACACACCTGAACCAGCTAATCAATGTCTAACTAGGGCCTTGTAAGACACTGATTAGCAGGTTCAGGTGTGTTTATTTGAGGTTGGAGCTAAACTCTGCAGGACAGCTGCCCTCCATGACAGAGTGTGGAGACCCCTGCCTTATACCATCACGCCAATTCATTGGCTAGTGGCGCTTAGCGCCACCCTGAAATACGTCACGTCCAGATCGTAGAACTTGATAAAGGTGATAGGAGAGGACCATCCTGCAGCAACACAGATATCTTCCAAAGAGAGCTTGAGAAGACGCCATTCCTCTGGTCGAATGCGCACGTACTCCTAAAGGCGAGGTGAGACCACGCGCCTCGTAGGCTGTTGAAATAGCCTCAATAACCCAATGAGACATTCTCTGCTTAGTGACAGCTGCTCCTTTATTCTTGCCGCCAAAGCATACAAACAACTGATCTGATTTACGCCACTGGGCAGAACGGTCGACGTAAACTTCTAGCGCCCTGACTGGGCAGAGACCAAGAGGTCGCGTACTCTCCACCGTCTGATTCAGAAGGAGAAAAAGCTTCCAGAACTATCTGCAGGGATCGAAAAGAGGTCGAAGCAACCTAAGGAACATAACCTGGCCTAGGTCACAGCAAAACCTTAACTAATCCAGGTACAAAGTCCATACAGGAGGGACTGGTAGACTGTAAGTCTCCAATCCTCTTCAGAGAGGATAAAGCCAGCAAGAGAACAGTTTTGAAAGTCAGAAACTTCTCTGCCACTTACTCCAAAGGCTCAAAGGGGCCGCCCATTAGTCCTTCTAGGACTATAGAAAGATCCCAAGACGGAATTCGTGCAGGGCGGAAAGGCCTAAGCCGTCTCGTCCCTTGCAGAAAGCGAGAAACCAAAGGGTGTCGTCCTCCCAAAGCACCCTGTACCTTTACATGTTGGGCAGAAATGGCCGCCACATAAACTTTGTGGCCGGAGCAGCTCCTGCTGAAAAACGGCTTTGTAGAAACTCCAGTACTGAACCAATAGGGCAGCATACTGGGTCCTCATTTCGTGACAGACACCATGATGCAAAAAGCTTCCACTTAAAAGCATAAAGGCGTCTCGTAGACGGTGCTCTGGAGTTGAGAATGGTCTCCGAGGTCTCTGCCGATATACCATAACAATCTAGTGCGCCCCGCTCAGAGGCCACACCCATAACTTCCATAATTCCGGATGGAGGTGTTGAATCATGCCTTGAGCTTGCATCAGCAAATCCGGTCTGAGGGGAACCTCCCATGGAGGGCCGACTAGCAGACTGATCAGTTCCGAAAACCAAACTTGAGTGGTCCAGTGAGGAGCTATCAGTAACAGATGTTCCACTCTGTCTGTTCGCACCCTGAGCAGTACTGCTGGGAGTAAACGAACCGGAGGGAAAGCAAAGAGAGTGGTCTTGGGCCATGAATTGGCCAATGCGTCTATCCCCAGAGGAGACGGAGGTGAAAGGGAGAACCAAAGCGGGCAGTGCGTAGTTGTGCTTCACGCAAACAAGTCCACGTCCGCTCGACCGAACCTCTGCCATATGAGGTCTACCGTCTGAGGATGTAACCGCCACGCTCTGGGATCCAGACCCTGTATTGAGAGTAGGTCCGCCCCCAGGTTCAGATGGCCTGGAATGTGAACCGCTCTGACCGACAGAAACTTGTTCTGCGCCCAAAGAAGCAAACGCTTCGCCAGATTGTAAAAAGGGCGAGAGCGAAACCCCCCTTGGCAATTTAAGTAAGATATCACGTCATGATGTCCGTCCTGACCAGTACATGACACCCTCTCAGATGGGGCAGGAATCGTTTGAGCACTAGAAACACTGCTAACAGCTCCAGATGATTTATGTGCCAACCACAATGCTCTCCACTCCAAACTCCAAACGTCGGGCGTCCTTGATAAACTGCTCCCCAAAGACCGACACAAACGAGATGCCCTATCTTGAAGTGGCTCAGGCAGTTCTGCAGAGACTGAGCGCGTGCAGGAGACAGCCGTGCCCGCATTACATTAGAATCCAAATCCACGCCCAGAAAAGTCGTCTGCTGGGACGGGTGCAAAACTCTAAAATTAAAAATTTTACAGCCGCAATGAGGCCAGAGCAGCATCCACACATTTCGTAAAAGTCAGAGGGGCTAGGGCTAGCCCAAAGGGAAGGACACGATACTGGTAAGCTTTGCCCTTGAAAGCAAACCTGAGGAACTTCCTGTGTCTCTTGACAATCTGTATTTGGAAATACGCATCCTTTAGATCGATGGTTACAAACCAATCTGGGTCAGGATGGACTTTAACGTCAACATTTTGAACTTGCTTACTCTGAGTGCAAGATTTAAACGACGCAAGTCCAGAATCGAACACAATCCGCCACCCTTTTTGGGCACCACAAAGTAACGGCTGTAAAAGCCCGCTTCTGCTTGGGAGGGGGGTATTTCTTCTATAGCCCCTTTTTCCAAGAGAGACATAACTTCCTGTCTCATAGCTGGGGCCTCCCATGGATGCATTGACGTGGGGAGAACCCCGCCTGAAAGAGGTGGGCCTTTGCGGAACTGGATGGTGTATCTGTGACGGATGGTGCGCAGCACCCATTGCGAAACCTCAGGCAGGCGCTGCAACGCGGCCCAGTGTTCCGTTAATGGAATTAGACGGTTTGGGATACGTGTCGTCCCATAGGTGTCGATGTAGTTCTTGATTGCAGAAAGTCTGCGGAACCAGGAAATACATGTGAAACAGACATGTTTTCTCTCATAGACATGCCTGACTGCATGACGCTCCGAGGCACATAGGTGGCGGAGACCTCTTGCTCAAGATACTGTCCAACTACCTGTTCGGCTGCCCCGCCATCCTGGCGCTGGGAGGGTTGAATGCCGTCATAAACGGGCCACATGTGTGTAACCTCATGATTTCTTCTTGGACACTAGCAAGAACAGCGCTCGTTGATAGGGGTCGGTCCGAAACCACCCGAGGCGCATTTAGCGGCGGGACGGTTAAGGCCGGTGCTGGGAGGCCATAGTGAGAGATGCGAATACACTTGCGTGGTTCGTCCAAACTCTCCAATGGAGGGCCTGGCCTCCGAAGACGAGCGAAGCGTTCTGGAGTTATTCTTGGGGGCCTGAGGATGAGAGGTTTTAGCTGTCGACATCAGGTCTACTCGTTTGCGTTGGTAGTTGCGCTGACGCATAAGTGGGTGGGTCCTAGGTCCCCAGTCCTTGCGAGGGGGATCCATAGGAGAGGGTTCGCTTCGTTGAACTTCACAGCGTTGAAGGGAAGACGAGTGTGAACGAGCCGGTTGCGGATTCCCTAGACCGACGTGGAATAAGCTGGCAAAACACGGCAGATTGTTGTTTTCCTGCTCGAAATTTCTCCACCAACGTAGTTACAGCCTCCCCGAAAAGGCCGTCGTTGGAAATGGGGGCGTCCAACAAAAAGGATTTCTCCTTCTCTTTAATGTCAGTGAGAGTAAGCCAAAGGTGGGGCTCTACTGACACTAAACCAGCCATAGACCTGCCTACGGCATAGGCAGTATGCTTGGTGGCTCTCAGCGCCAAGTCAGTATCCCGTCTGAGTTCTTTGACTGCCTCCGGTGTCATGCCCTGTCCTTCATCAAGCTCTTTTAATAAATCGTCTTGATAAGCCTGAAAACCAGGAATGGAATGAAGGGTGGCTGCTGCCTGTCCAGCTGCCATATATGACTTATTGACCAGTGAGGAGGTCACTCTGCGTGGTTTGGAGGGCAATAAGGGGCGAGACTTCCACGACGGAACCGAAGTAGGCGCGAGATGGGCCGCGAGGGTCTCTTCAACAGTTGGCAAGCTCACGTAGCCAAAGTCCACCATTTTAGAAACCGTGGCAAAATCCGCGGCCGCGGGGTTGGTAATACGAGCTGAAAATGGTTGCTTCCAAGACTTCGAGACCTCGTGGTGGAGGTCTTGGAAGAACGGCAGTGGCCGACGGGGCTGAGTTGGCGCACGGCTAGTGAAAAACCGATCGTCCAGCTTCGATTGGGTTCGATCTAGCGCGGGCTCGCTGTCCCAATCCAGGCCCAGTTTGTCTACAGCGCGAGTGACAATTTCTTTCAGTTCATCATACGACTGGGAAACTTGTCTCTCTTGACCGCTCGGAGGAAACCGAGTCCCGGGCTTCTGGGGTAGGCCGCAGTTCGTCGTGCATAAACAGTGTGCATGCTCTAACGATACAGATCCACTATCGCAGCACGACCGAAGCGTGGTGTTGTGACGCTTCCCCTCATGTGTATGTTGATGGGCGTGTGTAATAAAGCATTTTTCCAAAATTAAGTTTTAAAAGTATTTTTGCTTTGTGACCGCTGGGGCAGAAACGTGCGTGACGTAGTCATTACCACTTAGGCCGGCTACACACTGCAAGCCTGGCGTGAGCGTCTCAGCTGCATGGCGTGTCCGTTTTAATTTTGGATCCCATGTTAACAGGTTAACAGTACAGATCCACTTTTGCGGCACGACGGAAGCGTGGTGTTGTGACGCTTCCCCTCATGTGTATGTTGATGGGCGTTCCTCAAGTTTACCGCTATGGGTGTGCATTTGAGCCAGCGGGGACTGAAAAACAAAGGGCCGGCGAGAGACTTCCCTCCGTCTCCATGTGCTCTACTTTTATTGGATAGTTGCGTCGTGTTCAAATGATTAATTTTTCCTAATTAAGCCTCAGAAGGACTGGACTAGGAAGGATGTAATCTCGGTAGGATGCAGCCTTCCATTTGAGAAGCACCCCGACTTGAGACAGCGCCGACGCCATGACTGTGGCGTGTGCCATCAAAACAACGTGAGAGCAAATCGAGAGCAGCCGGCTGTTGCATTTTGCGTAGCTTCTCCAGAGCAGCTGCACGAGCTCTGATGACGACACAGCAGTTCCACGATTGGCATTCACCGCATGACAACGAGCACGCGTGTTTCGTGTTTATTCTGACACCTTCACTTAAAAAGGTATAAAACACTACTGCCAGATGATGAGGGTGAGGCTGAGGTGTCATACTGTGATGAGGAAGATGAGGTCGTGACAATCCGGTGTCATGAAAGATCCTGTCCCCCTGTGAAATAGTGTGCGCTTAGGACCCCAGAAAGATTCTATTGGCTGAAAGAACTTTTAATGGGTAATCTGTTCAGAGCCTGATTGCAATTCTTACAATATCAAATTTTTTGTCGTTTAAATTGTGTTAAAATAGTCTTTAACGGCTTGAAAATCATATGTTTCTTATATAACCGAAGCTATAAGTTGTGAAATCAAGCATATCTCGTTCTTAATTTTTTTTAGTTAGCATATGTTCTAGCATAGCATACAGCTACCCGATTAGCTTAGTTTATACACCATGGTTGCACTTACCCTACATCTTAAAAGCCCTAGCCCCGCTTTAATGTTTATACAATAATAAAAAAAATCCTGTTGTATTTATTTTGTGCACCTGTTCTGTATATTATTGTGTTTTTATATGTGTATTTATTATTGTATCTTTATACATTATAGGTACATTACTATGTTATGATTTTGTATTGGTATTATTACTTAGTTTATCAATTGAAGTAATTTACAATATGTTAGGCATGTTATTACTATAACAGCTTTTGATCAGGTATTTAAAACAGCTACAACCATGTTGTGTCCTAAGCGGACACTATTTCACAGGGGGACAGGATTTCTCATGACACCGGCAGGGAGAGAGTGAGGGTGAGATCAAAGATGGATAGGCCTATGATAACTTGATATGATGGTTTGGTAATACTTGTGTTCAAACTTCCACGATGGTACAATGTTGCCTGAGAGCAACAGCTGAATTTGAAAGGTTACTTTTTTATTAAATATGAAATTTGTAATATACATTGATAAATGTGTTTGTTCAAGTGTCTGGTTAAAGAAACTGAATTTTTCTACATGAAAATGTCAAATGTTTCAATTTGTCCGTTGTGGTACAATGTTGCCTTGAGACAATAAACTTAAAAAAATAAAAACAAATGTATTGATATTGTTATAGTGTCCAATTTTAAGCAGGAAAAATATACATAAAATATTTTTTTCCTCATTGATGTATTGCGTAGGATACCAGAGGGTTAATAATGGTCACGTGATCGAGATCGCCCCGCACTGCTCAAAGGCAAAATATACGTTAGCGACTGGGGTTACTTGGGGACTTTTCATATTCTGTAAATCTGAATTCCACAACTACAAATGTTGTCCTGTGTTTACTGTTACTGTACAGTAGCATGTTAAGTTTTTTTTTTTTTTTTTTTTTTTTACATACTTTGCAATGAAACAACGTGGTTAAAATGATCCTGAAGGGGTGACAAAACCGCAAGACAGCATTGCCAAACCCAGTTTTCTGCTAATGTGATTCTTAAGAACTGTGGGAAGCAGGCAATTTCAGAGGAACTGTGGACCACCCATTTCATCATACGATGATGATTCGCTTGATAGTGTTGGGTGAGTAAGATTTCACTTTCTTTAATCTACTCTTTATTTTACTCACAGCTTTTAGTTAATTGTAAAAGGTATAAAATGCCTTTAAATTCTAATATTTACTATAAATGGCAACAATAAGTTTACGCAATAACTCCATCATGCAACAACAGGTGTGTGTTACATTCTGTATCCTATCTATAGGTTAAACCAAAAACCAAACTGTTGACTATTTTCCGGTAGTGATTTTGATCTGTAATGTCTGTTATAGCGTTGAGCCTTAGTATAGTAGTCGGCAACGATGAATTCACAATCATCACTGCAGATTGCAGAGGTGACATAATTTTGCCTTGTACTTCCCTTCAAAACTGCAAGAACTACACCTCTGTTACATGGTACAAGGTGAGTCATGTCCATATATCATGTCAAATTTACAAGAATACTTTCTCAAATATCTGGTGACGTTGATTTGATGAACACCTTGCATGTAGTTCACGTGTCTGACTGCATTGAACCAAAAAGCTAGTATATGCCTATTTGATTTTATAATTAAACTTGTGTATCTTCTAATTTTGCACACACGACAATGTGAATGGAAAAGCAGTTTAGTGAAATGTGTTCTGTTCAAACATTTTCTGCGGCTTTAAGCAGGAAACATGCTACTGACACACATTTCCTTTACACCATCCCTCTTTATTGTATATTGACATTTTTACTTGTAGGCTACATGTGACAGATATAAAAAAAAATATAATAATTATTGTGTGTGTTTTGAATTTCTTCAGACAATAACATGTAGGCCTATTGCAGTGAAATAACATTCCCCCACTACATTCTTTACACACTAAGTATTAGGCTATTAATAAAATACAATCTATTCTAAAAATGATATACACTCACTATGTTCTTTTTCTCTCTTTTAAAGGTCTACAATAACAACAGTGGCAAATCTACAATGATAATCCTCAAAAAGTTAGAAAATGTAATCCGAACTGATAAGCAAAATGAAACTGTGTCACTGGTTGAAAACACATCTTTAGTCTTAAGGAAAGTCGCACCTTCAGATTCTGGGATCTACAAGTGTTTAATTAGAGCCAAGGCAGGAGGAATGAACTGTCAAACGCAGTTTAGACTGAATATCTCAGGTATTTCACTATTAATAAACAATTGTGAACAAATGAACAAATTCATATTTTTGCATAATGTCATACATACTGTATTTTGGATGATGTATTTCTCTTATGAAATGGTGACACAGTTTTGGCCAACTACACAAAAATACACAAAACATACAGTTTCGGCAAGTTTCCAGTATCTACGGCTTTTCGGTTTCAAATGCAGACAAACAATATTGTTTAACTATGTTGTTTTTTCAGTCATTTGTGTACAGATAATTTCTGTTGAGATAATATAGATCTATTTGTCTCCCCAGATTGTGTGTCAACACCTTCATCCGTTATCTTTGATTTCTCCACCACTAAGTTTGTTAATGCGTCGTGGGCAAACAATAGCATCCCATTGACTCATGTGAATAATGATTCAGAGATCTTTGTCTTTTGGGGTTGTGTAGGACTAGCTGTGAGTAAACTTTTCCTCAGTGCTGTGTGCATATGGGTAAGTATTTCTAAATGTAGCTGATTTACCTCATCTCTTTTTGCATTTTATTTGAGTTAAGTAATGAAGTAATTCAGCACTGCAGCAGATTTATCCAAACAGACAGAGCATTAAGGGTCTAAGTACTGTGCTGAATCAGAAAGAAATTGACTTAGGAAGCCTGATCCTTTAACTGTTAATGTGAAAAATGATTTCTAATCTATAAAAGTAATTAGGTGTTTCTATTTTCAGATTTTCAATGAGTTCACAGAACTTAGAAGAAGAAGAAGAAGACATACTTAAGATCAACCACCATCACCTTCTGTTTGTTTCCATATCATCTATAAAGACTTTCCTTATGTTCTGCAAACCTGTGAAAAGAACATTGGATGATTTAGTCACTTATAATTTTGATAATTATTCTGTGAATTTTCCTGTGAATAATACACTTAATACGACAGTCATGCTGAAACCGTACTGTTGCTCTAACTGATCTGTGCTTTTATATCCATTATACTCATTACCAGAAATGACAATTATTTACTTAACCATAAACCGGTACAGTGTTTAGGTATGAAAGAACAGAGTTCTATCAGACTCCAAAAAGCGAAAAGCACCATAGTGGTCAGTTTTCCTAAGACTTCTGAATGGCTGAAAGTCATTATTCACTCTTTAATTAAATCATTAATACGAATATATTTATTTATTTAAAATGAAAAGGGAGGGTGAGTAAATAATTGAAGAACTTTTTAACATTTCTGGGTGAACTAAGAGTGAAAAGTGTTGTCACACATAATTGATCTACATTTAAACACTGTAAATGGAGAAACCCCCTCTAAACCGTTATTTTAGAATTATGTGTATACTATTATAGTATTTATTAATATTTTGAATTAGCTCTTATTTTTATATATTCCATTTTCATTTTAGTTTAAGTTTTAGTAATTTCATTTGTATTATTTTTATATATTTTGTCAAAAAAATTGTATATATTTCAATTTTGATTTATTTTATTTCAGTTTTAGTAATTTTATTTTAATTTACGAAAATAATTTGTAATTGATTTAGTTAAAAATAACAACACTGCTTCTTACAGTATTTAAATAAATTATGTTCACACATTTGTGTCCGTATTTAATAGACCAGAGTTAATGACCTAGATTAAGCATTTGTGTTTGATTCTGTTTGTGTGGGTGTGTTGGTTTACTAAAGCAAAAAAAAAAAAGAAAAATTTTGCAGAGCCTAAAGCACTTCTGGTAGCCTATAATTAAATTAGTTTATCTGTTCCAGCAGGATATCACTGCACACCAAGACGCTTTATGTGACCCTCTTACCCTCTATAGCATTCTGCTCCAGAAAAAAACTACAACAAAAAACACACACCTGAAAACTTTCTGTTCCAGCATCTTGCCTTTCAATTGAGGGCATTAAACCCAGGACCAATCCATCTAAATCCACCTGCTCAATTTCTTACCCTAGGCCATATCTATCAATATCAGAAACAAGGTTTTAACTGCCATAACTCTCTGAGACAAATGTCATCTGCAGGTGCCCAGGATCCATACACTCTACTGACAGCATTTGCTTTTATTGTTACTTTTATTTGTGTTTAGGTCTCTGTGTTTTGCGCCAGTTCTTGTAAATCTCATACTTAGCAAAATCTAAACTATATATCAGTATCATCTGACAGTAACACTTTACAATAAGGTTGTATTAGTTAACATTAGTTAATGCATTAGTTAACATGAACTAACCATGAACAACACCTCTGTTCAGCATTAGTTAATCTTTTGTTCATGTTAGTTCACAGTGCATTAACTAATGTTAACAAGATTTTAATAATACATTAGTAAATGTTGAAATTAACATTAACAAAGATAAATAAATGCTTTATAAGTGCAGTTCATTATTAGTTCATGTTAACTAATGCAGTTAACTATAAACCTTATTGTAAAGTGTTACCCATCTGACAATATTTTTCAACAAGAGAGAAGTTCTTGGCCAGTAGATGGCTGCAAATTCAATGCCTTCTTAAATTCATTCGAATAATCACGTGATTGTGAAATATAGCTCCCTCTTGTGTGGACACATTAAAATTGACTTTCTTAATGTGCGTTGCTGTTCTTTTATTGTGAACGATTCATCGGTGGATACTCCAAAGGGGGAAAATATTTTTTATTTGTAATCTTCAGTATGAAAGAACGTCATCTGAAACAGCTTTCCTTTTCCTTTGACATCACTCATGTTGGTGGCTATTAGCGATAAAGCTATTCAGTTATTGTTGTTAGCAAAACCCACATTCGTTTAGGCTCCATTCAGGTATGTAATTTTTTCACAATCCAGTTGTTTCCCACTACATGCACCACTAAATAGAAACACAGCTTATGTTTGGCAACGCAATGACTTGTTAAAGGGATAGTTCACCCAAAAATGAAAATGGTCATTTTCACCCTCAAGTTGTTCCAAACTTGTATGAATTTCTGCTGAACACAGAATATATTTTAAAGATATTTCTTATGTACACTCAAGTAAAGTGACTGATGAGTGTAGAAACACAATGACCTTCCCACTGCCATGGAGGTGGTGTTGTGTGTTCAAGGCACAGAATATGTAGAACAATAAGTTCTGGATTTTGTGCCGTTATTGACCTCTGTGGTTTTAAGTCATACATTTGCTTTGGGGTTTGCATCAGAGCATAAAATAAGCCAATTAGGCCTACACATGCTAAACTCCAAGACATCATCTGAATCATACAGCCTGCTCTCCCTCCAGCACCGTCAATTTAGTTCATCATTAGCTATTGGCCCTCATTGATAAGTGATAAACATTCCTGTGCTTTATTATGTTCTTCTTTTTCCTTCCAGTATTATTACTGATGGATTGTTTTTGAGTCTCTGTATAGCATATGTGCAGCCTTAAAGGATTAGTTCACTTTAAAATTAAAATGACCTCATGATTTGCTCACCCTCAAGACATCCAAGGTGTATAATATGACTTCTTTCTGATGAACACAGAGTTATATAAATAAATATCCTGATGTTTCCAAGCTTTATAACAGCAGTGAACAGGGCTCACAAGTTTGAAGCTCAAAAAGGTGCATCCATCCATCATAAACATACTCCACACGGCTTTCTGAAGCAAAGCGCTGCGTTTGTGTAAGAAAAATATCCATATTTAACACATTATAAAAGTTAAATATCTAGCTTACGCCAGACCGCCTTCTGTATTCAAAAAAGCTTAACTGATGCCATGTGTGATATAGCAGGACATAGTGTAAGTGTTTTTAACTGCGAGAGGCGTTACACTTTCTTTGTAAGTTGAATGTGGAAGGCGGTCTAGCGGAAGCTAGATATTTTAATTTAAGTTCACATTTAATTCTATTTATTTGGTATATAAATACATATGCTTTAAAGGTGGGGTAAGTGGTATTTCAAAACTGCTTTATAAAAGTGTCTCAGACCGAGTACCAAAACAAACGTATAGCCAATCAGCAGTAAGGGGCGTGTCTACTAATGACGGGGAGAACAGACATTAGCTGAGCGACGACAGAAAGAAAGAGATGACAGATAAAAAACCAGAGGTGGACAGTAACTAAGTACATTTACTTGAGTACTGTACTTTTTGAGTCTCTGTACTTTACTTGAGTATTATTTTTTCTGGAAACGTATTGCTTTAACTTCACTACGTTTGAAAGACAAATATCGTACTTTTTACTCCACTACATTTCTATCAAGGTCCTCAAAGTCGAAGGTCGTTTCTGTAGCAGCTTTGAAAGTCAGTGGATGATTTTATTTCTTCTTTAAAAGTTTCTTTTTTTCAGACAGCCTATCAGTAATCACTCTTGTAGGGTCATGTGAAGTTTCCCAACATTTTTGGAACATTGATCACTTTATATAGCCAAATGGAAGAAGACGGCTCCTCGGCACAGTGTGTGCACCAATGGCCATACTTAGAAAGTGTGTTTCAGTTTTCTCAAAAGATTAAAAATGAGTTTAGCATACACTTGACGCATGTCTCATAAAATGTTCAAAAATGTAAATGTCTAGGAGAAAGAGAAGAGTAAACAGTTGGGAGGGAGAATATTGGATGTGTATCAGAATAAAGGGTCCATGCATTCAGCCTTAAAGTGACAGCAACTTTGTAACTTTTATACAAGTATTGAAATGAGTTTAAGGTCGTATGCTAGCATGTCGGATGGAGCATCACTGCCGGCTTAAACCACCATGATGGCCTAGAGTGCATTTATACAACAATAATAAAATAATGCATTGACATAAAAAAGGAAATTAACTTTTTATACTTAAGTACTTTTAAAAACGAATACTTCTGTAATTTTACTTAAGTAAAAATCTGTTTTTAGAACTTTCATCTGTAACGGAGTAATATATGACCAGTAGTTCTTTTACTTTTACTCAAGTAATAGAGTTGTGTAGCAGCTTTCCAGCACTGGAGAGAACTCGAGGAGCGCTGCAATCGGATGCCGCCAAGGTTGCTTTATTTCTTCTCGATAGGAGTAACATTGATTTTGTTTTGTTTCACAGAACTAATATATGCTGGCTTTTGCTTGAATATGCTCGTGTGTCATGTTCGCTTGCTTGTCCATTTGCGATCGTATTGTCGTTCACTTCAGCTATGACAATTACCCATTCATTTCCACACCGTATAAGCCTGGAGCGTCTAACGTTAAACCTCCTCACTGTCTGTTTCAAGCGTCAGCTCCCAAAGTGTGTCCGAAAAATAAAATAATATATAATCCTAATATATGTTTGTTTCCTTTGGTTCCTTTTTTCGTGATCGATATAACCCTCTAATCTTGTCATAATTGTAATATGTTCCTTAGTTGGACTGTCGTGCTCATGCTATCGAGTTGTTCATGAGAACTGTGTTTATGTTTTTGGGATGTAGGCTACGGGATGACTTTTTCACTGAACATTCGACCTGAATTACCATAGTAACACATTAGGCTTGTTTGAGATGCGCCTCGCCTCGCCTGCAGTTCAGCCGAGACTAGGCGGCTGCAGTGAGGGGAGGAGTGAAAAAATTGCAGGCAAGCCGGACAGTTCTCTCTTCTCGTAGTGGATCCGACACCTGCGAGATCAAAGGCGGATATCGCGGGATTCACACTCGTGCGCTTTGTTGCTGATAAACTGGATGTAATTTAAGTTCTGTTACTTTTATATGAAAATAAATATTATGAACAAGACACCCAAAGTTTTTGTTATTTATTTCCATTCAAAAGACGTGTTTATCAATCATTTTTACTTTAATTAGGCCTACATACATGTTTATATATATATATATTTTGTTATAAATATGACAACAATCACATAACCCACAGAGAGATCGCCTTTGTTAGAGAGTTTGGGAATATTCACACATAAAAACATGATATCAGAGTTTTAAAATCAAACATTTAAAAAAAGAACCATACATCACGGTTGTTTAAACCAATAAGCATTAAGCTGTGTCGTCAGCAAGTCGTTTCCCATCATGCTTTTGCTCAGCGCAGTCGGTGGAGAGCAACTGCGCTCGACTGCAAAATCCGACACATCCGCCTTTCGCTCGCGAGAGTTTTTTGACATACGTCAGCATGACATCAGAGCAAGGCGGACCACCCTCGGACACTTTTCTAACCGGAATGCATCTCGCGCTGATCACCGGTGATCGGTTCTGCGCAGATTTCGCTCATCTCAAACAAGCCTATTGCTTTCACTTATTGATGACATCATACCCTCAGCCAGATTCTGCCATAGTCATTAGGCTTGTTTGAGATGAGCGAAATCTGCGCAGAACCGATCACCGGTGATCAGCGCGAGATGCATTCTGGTTAGAAAAGTGTCCGAGGGCGGTCCGCCTTGCTCTGATGTCATGCCGACGTATGTCAAAAAACTCTTGCGAGCGAAAGGCGGATGTTTCGGATTCTGCAGTCGAGCGCAGCTGCTCTCCACAGACTGCGCTGAGCAAAAGCATGATGGGAAACGACTTGCTGACGACACAGCTTAATGCTTATTGGTTTAAACAACCGTGATGTATGGTTCTTTTTAAAAATGTTTGATTTTAAAACTCTGATATCATGTTTTTAGGTGTGAATATTCCCAAACTCTCTAAAAAAGGCGATCTCTCTGTGGGTTATGTGATTGTTGTCATATTTATAAATATATATATATATATATATACAAACATGTATGTAGGCCTAATTAAAGTAAAAAATTATTGATAAACACGTCTTTCGAATGGAAATAGCCTAAATAACAAAAACTTTGGGTGTCTTGTTCATAATATTTATTTTCATATAAAAGTAACAGAACTTAAATTACATCCAGTTTATCAGCAACAAGCGCACGAGTGTGAATCCCGCGATATCCGCCTTTGATCTCGCAGGTGTCGGATCCACTACGAGAAGAGAGAACTGTCCGGCTTGCCTGCACTTTTTTCACTCCTCCCCTCACTGCAGCCGCCTAGTCTCGGCTGAATTTCAGGCGAGGCGAGGCGCATCTCAAACAAGCCTCTTGCCTGGGTTACATATGTGTGGGGTGGAGCTATCAAAATAGGGCAGTGTTTGTTTTGGTGATTTGAATCAACATCAGTTCATCAGAAAGCACTTACCCCACCTTTAATGTCCAACAAATTATGGTGTACCATTCAGAAATTTCTTAAGAAAACTTTCAAAAGTGCATCAGGGAAGGCCACAGCACTTTAGTCACACTGCTCAGTTTTTCATATGTTCCAGTGTTTTATAAATTCTATGCTGTATTCATACAGGTAACCATTAACTGATCATTCATTATGAAAGCACTTTTCTCACTTTATAGTTCATCTTTGAGTGTTTATTCAGGACTATAGTACACAGAGTTCTGACTTGCTGTACGAAAATCTTGTTTTACTAAAAGTGTTTTTATGTGATAGAAATAACTATTCTGAAAGAATAATATACATATATTGCAATTTGAAGCTTATAAGCAAATAAAAAAGACTAGAATAGTTTCTGCAGTGACTGAGAATGACTTTAGAGTTTAAGTTAGATGGTGATATGATAACAGCATGTTGCATTAAAAGCAGAGGATTTGTGGTGAAGAATGAGAAGGAAGAGGGTTTTCGAACTGAATAAAAATCACACACACACACACACACACACACACACACACACACACACACACACACACACACACACACACACACACACACACACACACACACACACACACACACACACACACACACACACACACACACACACACACACACACGTTGGGTTTTCATGTTTTATGGGGACATTCCATAGGCGAAATGGTTTTTATACCGTACAAACCGTATTTTCTATCCCCCTACACTGCCCCTGCCCCTAAACCTACCCAATGACCTACCCGTTACAGGAGACATTCTGCATTTTTACATTTTCAAAAAACATCACTTAGTCTGATTTATAAGATGTTTTCCTCATGGGGACCAAAAAATGTCCCCACAAGGACGAGGATTTCGGATATTGCCATCTTTGTGGGGACATTTTGTCCCCATAACGTAGGGTTTACCACACACACACACACACGACACACACACACACACACACACACACACACACACACACACACACACACACACATGACACACACACACACACACACACACACACACACACACACACACACACACACACACACACACACACACACACACACACACACACACACACACACACACACACACACACACACACACACACACACACACACACACACACACACACACACACGTTTGTTTTACTATATTAGTGAGGACATTGCAGACTTCTATTGATTTTATATCAGGTTCATTATATTTTCTATGGCCTACACTTTGGGTTAAATATGGACAAACCCAAATGTTGGGTTAAAAATGAAATACAAAAATTTAACCTGTTGGCTGGGTTTGTCCATATTTAAAAAAAATGCTGGGTTGTTTCAACCCAAATTTGGGTCAGAGTGTAACCCCAACCCCTACCCCTAAACCGAAAGGTGTGCTAAAACATGTTTTGGCTGATCTATATGCCTTTTAACTAGGTAGGACCGGTAAAATTTCCTCACTAGTCGGTTGTTATAATATTTCACTATATACAGTAAGTGTCCTCACTTTATGGTGAAATATTGACAACCAACTAGTGAGGACTTTTGGTTTTGCCCTCACAAGTATAGCCAAACCTACAGACACACACACACAGTGGATTGTGATGGGAAATGTTCATGTTTTATTGGTTCTTTCTATAAACAATGTTTTTTTTTTTTTAAAGGATTGTTCTTTAAAGGTTCTTTACAAAGTTTTATTTAGAACCTTATGGTCTTGAAGAACCCTTTATATGCTGCACTGGTTCTTTGTGATAGAGTTTAGTCCTTTATCCCTGCCTTTTTGTTTTTAAGATCTGTAACTGTCAAAGCCACTTCATTATTGATTTTCTGGAGCTCAGCCATCCAATTACACAGACTGTCAACACACTCTCAACAGGTAAATAATTTCTTTCTTAAAAATGTCTATAAAATGTAACTTTCAAATTATATCTGGTTTCCTACCAGTCCTGTCTTCTTCTCTTTTTAGTTTAACAGAACATGTGACCTTGTATACTTATCTTCTCTACTAAGTAAGTAACAAAGATATCACTTTTTAAAAAAATTTACTTTATGCATAAACACCCCCAGTCACAAAAACATTAAAGCTGTCCCATAACTTTCTCACTTTTTCCTTTTAATATTGTAAAGGGCTCACATATTGTCCATTTTTTGCTAATTTTGGCCTTCCTAAAACGATTGTTTTTACATAAATGGAAAAAAAAGCACACTGTACTCTTATCTTAATGAATTTCAAATGCTGTCATGTACCATAACCTCATCATCTGCAGAGAGAAACTGCCACTCAGAACATAATGATGGATGTGAACACAGTGGATTAAGATATTTCACTGGAACTTGGACATATATCATGTTCAATGTCAATTGTTATTTATTAATGTATTCAGCTTATAACTGTTAGAGCACTGTGGTTTTTGCCACAAATTTTCCATGTCAATAAAAACAGCAGGCCTACGTAATTGACATAACATGCTGTTTTTTTTATGTAAAACCCAAATAGAGGTCATAAGATAGGCTACTATAAAAGCAGGCAGAAACAATATAGAAAAAAATATATTAATAATAGTAGTATAATAATACTAATATTAATGAAAAAGGATATTCATAATACAAAGTGATAGGTCCTTTATGTAAGCAATAAGGTCCAAGACGAGGCTGTGTATCGTGAATACTAATTTACGGCTGAAAGGTTTTGTTTTAGGCACGACGCGAAGCGAATGCAGCATTAGATGGCGGCAAAGACTGTTATGTGAAGTGAACACGGAACAAGATGCAAGTGACAAATGCGTTGACTAGCACTTAGTGTTAGTGTCTGGGCACGGGAAAACCCCTGCTAAAAGGATAAGATATCGCAGCAGACATTAAACAGATTTATATAGGACTGACCTGAAGGAAAATGCTAAATCTGCAGGTAATACACTCGGTTGCTTGCTCTCTTTCTCTCTCTCTCACACAACTCTTCTACACACCGGTAACACAGCAAACATAAATTAAGCAATATCAATTAAGAACAAACATATGTTTATGTTGCTAGTGGTTGATAAGGGTGTTGTGCAGTGATGCACAGAACCTTTGGATGAAACGGTCATCTTTTATCGTGAATAAAACACAGCTATTGACCAATCAGAATCAAGGACTGGAACTAACCATTTTATAAATCACTTTTAAAGAATGGTCCTTTATGGAAAATTATAAAAAGGGTTCTGATATTGTTACAACCCTAATTTGGAACCACTTTTCTTAAGAGTGCACACTGTAACTGTACATTCTCCTTAACCTACCCCTAAAACATTCTGCATTTTTATATTTTCAAAAAACATAGGCTCATTTAGTATGATTTTTAAGCTGTTTTCATCATGGGACCAAAAATTTCCCCACAACATCAAAAATGTCTGGTATTAATATCTTTGTGGGGACATTTTGTCCACACAATATACGGGAATACCTGAACCACACACATACAGCTTCAGATTTCCCACATGAAGGAACAGAGAACACATGCTATTATATGCTTATGCTAAACCCTTTTTATTTTCCTTTTTTTTTTTTTTTTTTTTTTTTTTTTTGCAGATTTGCTGAAGCTTGTGGCCACAGATACAAGTAGAGTGCTAAAGCTCATGCGCCAAATGTGTTAATAGAGTGGCAAGCACAGTCTAAACAACATTGCAGTGAGACTCAATACAAAAAGGTCAGCTATAAGCAGAATATAAAACTTAAACCACTTTGTACCCATAAAAAGTATAATCCTGTTTAGTGGAATAATTTGGTCAGAATATTTCAACCCAACTTGGGTTGTTTTTAACCCAGCATTTTTTAGAGGAAAGGAATATTTGGTCAGAGCCTGTGTGGGCAGCACTCTGTCACACATTGTCTGAAAACTATGATAAGAAACAAAGTTAGAGACACCTCAAAGATGGACAGATGCACTTATATGTTTGAGAAGTACCCTGATTTATTTAGGCCCGGTTTCACGGACAGACATTACATTAAGCCTGGATTAGGCCTTAGTTCAATTAGGCCTTTGAAGTAGCTTTTATAAACGTGCTTTATATATATATATATAAAAAAAACATTACTGGTGTGCATCTTGGGACAGAACAATGGCACTTACATATTTTAAGATATGCCAGTGTAAGTTGCTTTCAGTAAAACAGCTCAAACATGTATTTTAGTCTGAGACTTGGTTTACGCCTTGTCTGTGAAACCAGGGGTTAATGTCCCAAAAGCAAGTTTCACTACAGGACTGCAAGTAAGATTTCACTTCAGCAAATTTGAACACTAGCATTTACACACCGTTATCAGACAGAATGGTCCGAACACTGTCACAGATACCTAAAACATATTATGTACACATTTTAAACATACTGTACTGTGGGGTCTAAAAGTTTTATTCTAAATCTTTATTAGGTATAATTCTTATTATTTGGTTTGTCTTCCTTTTGCACTCAAGCTGCATGGAAGCTTTAAACTCAATGATCATGTGATCCAGCATATATTGAGACCATCAAAGAGCATCTTGTGCTTCAACAACCCTCATGAGAACACATAACTCTTCTTGGCGATTTGATTTGTATAAAAACATATGATTTTTAGGAAAAATTAAGCAGATCATACAAATTCACCATCAACTAACAAACTGTAAAATATTAATGTATCGCCATGAGTGCCTTTCCTCTAAAAAATGCTGGGTTAAAAACAACCCAAGTTGGGTTGAAAATGGACTAACCCAGCAATTGGGTTGTTTTAAGCAAACATTTAACCCAACCGCTGGGTTAAAACGACCCATTCACTGGGTTAAAACAACCCAATTGCTGGATTAGTCCATTTTCAACCCAGCATTATTTAGAAGAACATCTAACCGTCTGTACAAAGAGTCACCTGATCAATGTCATAATTTACTTATTTGATTTGTCACAATGCAGTTTTAAATATGTATTTATATTTATGTACATATTAGGTATAGTATATATAAAATTAAAAATTAATTATAACAAAATTAATTAAAACGAAATCTGTAAAAATATCCCATGATGGGAATCCTTATATATGAAGCGCCTGACAGAACCCTTTAAGATTCTATATAGTATAGTAATCTTTTTTTTTCTTTCTAAGAGTGTAACAAATAATTGATCTGCCCTTTCCAGCAAGCAATAGGTCACATTCAATATACCCTCCAGCTCTTTGTTTTTCTGCACCTGATCTTTCCAGGTTTAAAGCGTTCCTCTTAGGATGTGCAACATTATAATGACCACCAGGCTCTGGCATCTTGCATCAAGGTAAACGATTTCTTTACACATCCAGTCTTGTTTCAAATCAGACCTTCCTTACTTATGTCTAAAGTGGAGGCTGGCAGCCAAAACAGCAGAGTATCTCCTTAAAGGTCTTCCTCATTTCCAGGCTGCGGCAGGCGTAGATGAGGGGGTCAATCACAGAGTTGCACATAATGAGGACCAGGTACGTGGTGAAGTGAGACATGTAGCAGAGGCAGAGCGGATGGTGCGGACAGGACACCAGCAGAATGAGGTGGAGGAAAAAGGGCGCCCAGCAACACACAAACACGCCGAGGAGGATGGAGATGGTCACGGCTCCCTTCATGCAGCTGTGTTGACGTGGAGCCGGGTTGCCGGCGCCAGCTACTGCTGGGGGTAATGCTGCGATTCTCTGGACATGAAGTCTGGCGAGAAGAAACATGTGTACGTAGAGAGTTGCCATGAGAAACAGCATGGCAAAAAACATTGTGATTAGACACACGATCACAGTCTTGCTTTCTGAGTACACTATAAAGACGATCCCACAAACCACACACACCAGCCAGATCGTGGCGATGGCGACCAGCGCTCTGCGTACAGTCACTATGCTGTGGTAGCGTAAGGCGTAGAAAATCGTGACGTAGCGGTCGACGGCAATGGCCAGAAGGTTACAGATGGATGCCACGAGAGAAATGCAGATCATTGAGTCAAACACATTGTCCATCAAACGCACAAAATAGTCACTGGCCACCAAAAGGCGACTGTTTAGTATTGCAATGACAATGGTCTCCAGAGAGTTCGATACACTTACCAACATGTCTGCAGCAGCCAGGCTGCACAGGAAAAAGTACATTGGAGAGTGAAGGTTTTTGTTTTTGACCACCGCCGAGATGACGAGGATGTTCTCCAGGAGACTCACAATACCCAAGGTGAGAAAAACCTCCGCCTGGATCTGGACCTGCTCGCACAGCGCCCCTGCAGGAGGATCCACAGCACTGCCATTAGGAGGCAAAAACGTGCTGTTTGCAGGTTTCTGCCCTTTAAGAAACTGCGGGTATGAGTCGTTCATCAGGATTTGTGAAGATATAGAGATGGGGAAGAACAGAGAACAGATGAAAGATGGAAATTAGGGAGTTAAAGCAGTAAAAGAACAGGCTAATAAAGAGTAACAAAACTGGTTCAGATGATGAGATAAATAATAATAAAGGAAGCCGAGAGCTGCAGATGTAGTTGAAGAATCAGATGTCGCAGATCTCCAGATGTCTTTGAAAACCCTCCGTTTCTTGTTTGTTGGAGATGCTTCTGTGGAGATGCTCTGTGATTCAGAGGCTCGGAGCAAACACACTCTCTCACAGCCACTGGCTGTACGTCAGCAGATGCAGCCTCCGCCTGCTCTTTGTGTGATTGCTTAAGATTTTAAATGAAAGATGTGGGTACAGACACACACATTCATAGTGCATGGCAACAGGTGCTTTCTGTATCCAAATGATTAAATCATTCATTTATTTACCAAAGCTATCTTTCAGGACAAACACACGTTCTCGTTTATTAATGTTTATATTAACCCTCTACATACACTTCAGTGGATAAATGTGTCCTTTATATGTCATTGTGTGTGTTATGTATGACTACATGCATTGCAAATGGCTAATGAAAGCTGTGAAGCGCCAGATTCCTGAAGCACCTTTAGGAATGCGTCCGTCTAACTAACACACTACTTGATGGAAAGAGAGGCATTTTTAAAAGTTGCAATTCTTGTAACTGAAAGTCTCTTCTCTCATGATGTGTTTTTAGCATGAGGGCAAGACAACCTGTCACTCGCATGAGATCAAAGCAAACTACAATGACCCTATCAATTCCCGATGGACAAAATCAAGTTCGGCCCTGCATTTTTTATTTTGTATAGAAGCCATTTCACTCGGATATGTCACAATAGGGAAGAAAGGATTATCACAACATCTGTTTCATGCCGACTTTAACTCTAAAAACGCAGTGCATTTTTACACAGAAAACAATTACAAAGCAGTGCACTGGAAACTAAATATTTCTTGCGAATATATATATATATATGCGTTTAATGAGATAAATGTATATTTTCTGCCAGCTTCAAGGATCATTGGAGACTCCAAAAGGACACCAAATAACCAAATATAAGGAGTCTATATAATTATACTGTATAATAAATTTATACACGCCGAAGTACCCATAAAAAAAAAACATTACAGAAATAAATTGTTAAAGAATTCAGTGTATAGTATGTGTATGAAGCAACAACACCGAGATTGTTTTCGTTTTAGACAAGTAAAGCTGCAATACCGAATAGGATAGAGACGTCGAAAAACTGCATAAATTATTTTTACGCATTAAGGAATTTAAATTAATTGCATGCGTAAGCGCGTTAACGGTGACAGCCCTAAAATATACAGTATATACATGCAAATATTTCTTAAATATATACATGTATGTGTGTGTATTCACAGTACACATATTTTAAACTTTTATTGTGGATGCGATTAATCGATATGACAGAACTAATTATAATAAAACAAATTCAGTTTGAGCTCTTGCATGGAAGTGATTAGTAATATTTAATTTGTGATGCAAGTGCTTGATTTTGCACTTGTTTGTGCACAATTGTGATAGAATGTCCTTGTAGAACTGTAGTCGTTTTCTCTCAAACCATGCAGCAGTATCCAGTGAAACCTTGAGGAGAGACACGTTACAATGCATGAAACGCTGTACAAGAAAAAGGAGCCTACTTGAAGTGAATAAATTGAGTTTGAGAAAATATTTGTCTGTATGTGAATGTGAGAGTGGTTTTAGTGTGGGTCCATGTGATGAGTCCATTCACGATATTGATTGATTTTTTTTCACACCTCATCATCTGCTTCAATGACTTCATGACAAGTTCTCGACCAGACTGTTTCACATGGTGCACAGTTCACACTCCAGCAGATGATAATTTATCAATACATCCGACTATGATTGGTGCCTTCTCAGGAAAAAGAGCAGGAAGAAAACATCAGCTAAATTTATCAGTTAATTCAAGAGTACCATATTATTAGTAGGAGAGATGTAGAATGTTAAAATCTAAGTGAATAAATGAACCTGGCCATCAAACGATGCAGTGATTCAGTCAGAATGAATAGAGCTTTGAGTTGAGAAGTTCATTACATTTTTTAGACATTTTTATTATCTGTATACCTCTCCACTGGATAAATCCATCAAGGACAAACCAGCCTCAGCAACATTTGAATATTTAAACTGCATATGTAACTAACTAGAGGTCTAACCAAGAGTATAACAAAGCCAGGGTTAAAGAATACTGATAAATGATGATGTTTAAACTCAGTTTGAGCGTTGCCTATGGAATACAAATCCAGATTCAAAATACAGTTTTTGCCCGTGCTTTCGTTGACAAAACAAAAGCTCATAAAGAGAGAGTAAAACTAATCCCTATGAATTGAGCAGTTTAGTCCAAAATCTTCTGAAGAGGCACTTTATATCGCTTTATATGATATGATGAACAGTTTGAATTTAGGCTTTTATTCACATAAACATTCATCAACTCACAGTCACACATCAGTTGTGGCACCAACGGAAGCTTAAGCATGTTCGCTTGATGTGCGAGAACCAATGAGGATCATTCTCGTGTTACGAATAACGTTGAGATTCCGCAAGAAGTTTGTTCTCGCACATAAAGTAGGTTCAGTTGAGCTTCTGCTTAGGTTTGCTGATCAATGTTTATTTGTGAATAAAAGCCTAAATTCAATCTGTTCATCATATAAAGCGATTGTGTCTAATCAGAAAATGTGGACTAAATCGCTCAATTCATTTTACGATCTCTTTATGAACCTTTTGAAGCATCAAAGTTTCAGTTGCATAGCGGTCTATGGAGGGACAGAAAACTCTCAGATTTCAGCCAAAAGATCTTCAATTGTGTTCCGAAGATCTTGTGAAAGTCTTGCGGGTTTGGAACAACACGAGGGTGAGTAAATGACAGAATTTCATTTTTGGGTGAACTAACCCTTTAACCATCTTTAACATCACAATGGCCTGGGCATTCTTTATGTCTTACAATCCTACTCTAATTCTCAGCCATGTAAATTGTTGTTCGTCATTGCACACCTGTCAGAATGTGTAGCTGTGGGGAGGAATATAACCTTTGCTCAGGAGTCCACTCGTGTCTCGATCAAATCCCCTTGCACCTCTCTCTGACTCATGGAGCACACAGTAAAGCTTTCGTCTCATGGGGACATGGAATAGTTCATGGCCAGGACATCTTTTAGGTTTTACTGTAGATATTACCATGGTGTGATATATTAGTGTTTTTTGCTAGTTTCAGCCTGATGCAGTTATCATTTTCACTAGTGTTAGACGTGTATCGGCCGATACAAGGCTGCTGCGTTCGCCGATATTTTTTTCCTGGCATTATTTACAGACAGGCGTCCACAGGCAGCTCTGTGTTTGCTGCAGATGCTGCAGTTCATGCACTGCCCCTCCCCCCACTAGCAGAGAGCTGGAATCTTGTCTTCAAGACAATGATAAGTTTTAAAATTTCAAAGCATCTTTTAATTGTTTGACTTAGTTGAAATATTGCCATACACTTTGAAAGTGGAAACACGTTGCTCTATTATGTGCTTGCAACTATAGCTAAGCAAGTTTGTGCGTCCAAATGGAAAGCGCAAATGCTGAATGCCTCGTCTATAAAACTGATTGTATTTCGGGAGCTGCAAATAGCTAAGTTGTAGGCTATTTGTATGCATACGGTAGCTGTTACGAACACTGGTCTTAGGATTAAGTAATGCTGGCGTTGTTTCGTGGTATTTGTGGGAGTTTTATTCAGTGACCATGCACCTGGCTGAGGTTTAGACGTGTGTGGTGTGTGTGTGTCTCTCCAGTGTTTCCCACACAAAGACTAATCAACACCGGCCGTCACATACTGCTTTTTTTGGCGGCTGCCAAAGCAAATTTTTATCCTGCTAAAGCCTTATTTGATCGGGAAGTGATGAGACTAACTGTTGCGCTTCTAATAGGTCGCATGTGTTGCTGAGAGAACGAGCAGAGAGCACGCCCACTCTCACAGTTTTCAAACTGTCTTGCTCTCCCTCCCTCGCGCATATTAATCAAAATCAACTGAGAATTGACCGAATTGACACGATGGTAAAAGGTCGGAATCCCGAAGTTTCACGTGGAGTATTGGGAGATTTTTTCCTGAATTACCGCTGGTGTTGCTCTATAAGACAGAGGTTCTCAAACCTGTCCTGGGGACCCCTCACCAGTGCACATTTTGCATGACTCCCTCATTTAACACACCTGATTCAAATCATCAGCTCATTAGTAGAGACTGCAAGACTTGAATTGGGTGTGTTAAATGAGAGAGACATACAAAATGTGCACTGGTGAGGGGTCCCCAGTACAGGTTTGAGAACCAGTTAAGTGCACCTAAGCATTAAATGACTAGGTTGTAAATAGTTTTAAAATTAAGTATAGTACTGTCATTGTGCACTTTTTATGCTGCTTGCTTGTTGCTACTGTGTGCAATAGTGTAATTATTTAATTTATGCTTAAATATTTATTTTCACAATTTATTTTCACCACTGAACTCTTTTTTTTCCTCGTTCTACCTCACTTGTTTTTACAATTTGTTAAATATTGGGTTTTTTTGTTCAATAAATGTTCCTTTTTTAAATTATCATCATGATAATTGTTTCATTTTTATGATGTAAATTGAGGGAGCAAAAGCAGTATCGGCTCCAAATATCGGCTCAAGAAAATCGGCAGCCCGCATCGGTCATCGGCTAAGGCTGATAAAAAAAATAAAATAATAATAAAATAAATAAAAAAAAAAAAAAAACGGTATCAGCACTAAAAAAAAATCCATATCGATCAATCCCTAATTTTCATGCCCTGCGGCACGTTGTTTAAATGGCAAATGCAGCAGATCCGTTTCAATCAGTTTTTCCACTTGCAAATTCCGCCATGTAAATAGCGAATCCACCATGGCGGAATGGGAATGGAAGATGAGACTCTAGTTACGCACTTTATTCCCAAAACACACCCATTACTCATGAAGAGAATAGGGACAACCCTTTTAGACCATGCGCTGTGCAGCCGACCATTTTTCCCATCGTTAAACTAGCAAAAGAAGATTCGGACACGCCCTAAGTGCACTTGCGCCATGCGCTTTAGACCATGCGCTTAGATCATTAAAACCCAATCTCTACAGAGGTGCATGTTTTTGTAACTGCTACTTTGGAATTACAGCTAGATTTCTGAGTTAAGGTCTCTTGCAAAATCACTTTTTACAAGAGTGTGGCCCATTTTTGTTCTATCATTGAGTGTTTTTGTTCTTGAAACTGAATGGCTTCGTCATGTGAGAGCAGCACTGTGCAAGATATTGAGAATCACTGTGCAGCCAGAGGCACTATTTCATAAAGGATAGGTTTAACTAAGACCCTTCTGACCCCTATCACCCATAATACACAATTTCACGATATTAAAGAGCTCTGACAGCTGTCGCATAATTTTATAAAAAGATTAGCTAAGGCTGTTCACCTGCAATTTCTGCATTATTCGGCAATTTAATCACATTTACTCTATTTTGGCTAAATGTGCAAAATATTTTGTTTATAGCCTTTGTGTATGTATATGAGCCTGTGAATGAATAAAATTATAGTTAAAGTGTGTTTGCTAAAAGAGCGTCAGTTTTCAAACCCCTAAAGAATGACTTTACAAAGGTTTTTTTTTAATCAATTTATGTGGGTGTATTTAACATTATTAGTAAGTTCCATGACCCTTGCCCAGTATCCACACACAAACCTGCAAAAAAAAACTGATCCAGAAAGACTTTGTTAAATGTTCTTAGTGAATTAAAGCCGCTTGAGACCTCACTTGTTCTCACTCAAATCGCCTTTTCTTTAAAAGACTTTAAGTAGTTTAAACAGCAGTGCATGTACTTTATTTCACCAAGCCTTTAAAGATGGTACAACTGATTTGCCATTCAGTATTTTCAAATGATTATGGTTGAACTATTCAACAATAAAATCTACAATCATTTTCATGCTTGCTCTCATACTTACACAACCTTACATCTGATCCAGTTTCATTTTAATGATCACACACTGTATAACTTTTAGGAGATCAGACAGAGTAGATCATTTGTCCACTAGAGGGTGTAAGTGCAGTACATGGGGCAAAATGAGAATTTGCGATTAAAGGGATGGTTCACCCAAAAATTTAAATTCTGTCATCATTTACACACCTTCAAGTTGTTCCAAACTTGTATGAATTTATTTCTTCTGCTGAACACAAAATTAGATATTTTGAAGAATATAGGAGAATAGGGGTAAAAAAAAATACTGGTGGTCCATCAACTTTGGTTACTGACATTCTTCAAAATATCTTTGTTTTTGTTCAGCAGAACAAAGAATTTCATACAGGTTTGGAACAGCCCGAGGACAAGTAAATGATGACAGAATTTCCATTTTTGGCTGAACTCTCACTTTAACTGAAACAAAATAAATGTATAAAAAAAAAGCTTTAACGTTTATTTCAGCTATTACATGTTTTATTTTCACTTAGTTTGTGTTGTAATACAACTAAAACTAAAACCTATATAAAAAAAATGGTCTGGGCCCGTATTCATAAAGAATCTTAATGCAAAGAGTAGCTCCTAGTGAAAAAATTCTAAGAAAATTCTTAGAAATGTGGGCGTTTACTCTTAAAATTAACAAAAAAATCCTAGTAAAGAAAAAAGTAATTCAGAAAGCATCTTAACCCTTAAAAGGAGGTCTTAAGGTCAAATTTGTTAGGAGCACGGACAAGGACTTTTAAGAGGCTTAAGAGTTTCTTTAGCAGCGGAGAAAATGGCAGAAAGACGAAGAGGGAGAAGAAATGTGTTGCAGACAATGGATAACAGTAACTTAATAAGACGCTATAGATTATATCGTGCAGGGATCATGTTTGTTGCATTAAATCCAACTTTCAAACCACCAATTAAATAGACATGCCAGCAATCAGTGTAATTGGAAAGAGCGGAACAATGTTTATAATTCTAAGCCAATCAAATACCTTATAGGAAATTAACAGCATGGTAAATAATAAAAGGATTTATATACACTGAAAAAAATGATTTGTTGAATTTACTAAAAAATGTTATCGTAAGTGGTCGCAATCAGTTTATTTGATCTCAATTTAAACAAAAACACATGCAATTCCCATAGAACCAATTCATTTTTTAAAATTAAAATCAAAAAACTAAATTTAAATTATTTAAACGAGCACAAATTAATTATGCTTAATTTAATTTTTCAGTGTACATATATATAATGTGTGTGTGTATGTGTGTGTGAGTGAGAGAGAACGGTAAAATAGGACAATTTGCGCTTGTAAATTCAAAGTGAAGGCTTAGAATAGACCCTATACTAAAAAGCACTCCTTTTTCCCCTTTTTGGACAACCAACCAATCACAGTCTTCAAAAGACTGTGTCATACGTAGCAACGGGGTCAGCCCCGCCTCTTCACTAAGATAAAAGTTTTTGTATTTTCCTTGCTCAGAGTTGCTCTCAGATCGGTCCCGAATAGCTCTTAAAGGGTTAGTTCACCCAAAAATGAAAATTCTGTCATTAATTACTCACCCTCATGTCGTTGGACACCCATAAGACCTCCGTTCATATTCGGAACACAAATGAAGATATTTTAGTTGAAAGCTGATGGCTTCAGACAGGCCTCCATTGGCATTCAGTACATTGACACTTCCAAGATCCATGAAAGGCACTTAAAACGTCGTTACAAAGTCTATCTCACCACAGTGGCTCTACAATAATCTTACAATGCGACGACAATAGTTTTTGTGTGCAAAAAAAAATCAAAATAACACCTTTTTCCAACTTGTTCTCGACTTCCGTGTGTGCCTCCACGACGCATGCGCGAGAATATGACGTAGCGCCGGTGTTCGGGAATCCATGAAATACACACTTAAGCCCCATTTTGAGCACTACGCCGAGACCTAAAGCACGATCAATGTAGAATCCAACAGCTTAGACACGCGCGTCTTCCTCTGCTTGTAAACAAATCGCTTCTGGGTCATATGTCCGAACGCCGGATCTGCGTCATATTCTCGCGCATGCATCGTGGAGGCACACACGGAAGTCGAGAACAAGTTGGATAAAGGTGTTATTTTGATTTTTTTTTTCGCACAAAAACTATTGTCGTCGCATCGTAAAATTATTGTAGAGTCACTGTGGTGAGATAGACTTTGTAACAACGTTTTAAGTGCCTTTCATGGATCTTGGAAGTGTCAATGTACTGAATGCCAACGGAGGCCTGTCTGAAGCCTTTCTCAGCCATCAGCTTTCAACTAAAATATCTTCATTTGTGTTCCGAATATGAACGGAGGTCTTACGGGTGTCCAACGACATGAGGGTGAGTAATTAATGACAGAATTTTCATTTTTGGGTGAACTAACCCTTTAAGCTAAGACTCCTACGTAAAAGTTTTTAAACTAAATTAGGAGTTTTCTGAGAGGACTCTTAGAATCTTTAAGAATACGGGCCCTGGTGTTCTATTTTAATGTTTATTTTATTTCAAATAATAAAATACCACATAAATGTTCCAGATAACTTCATATTGACACTTGAGGACACGCATAATCTGACCTTAAATATGACCTATTTTCATATATCATGAGTAGGAGAGTCATTCTCAAATGTGCCCTTTATATGAAGAAAATATATGAAGAGAGCCATGAGTGAAATTCAAAGAAAATGTAATTGTTTTTCAAAGAAAGCAAACCGAACATGAAATTAAGCCATGCTTCGCCTCCCCTTCTGATCAATTTTTCTTCGTACTGGGCTTTTATGAATTTTTTCCCCCAGCAGATTCAATCAGTAGAAGGATTTATATTCTTAAACAAATGATACTGGCTAAAAGGGTCTTTGTATCATAAGAGAATATAATGATGGTAAAATTGGTCCATCTCCATCATCAAAAATTTGTCACATCCTCTTCACCGAGGTCTTTCTTGGAGCACCTTTACTCAATCTTTTATGTTCCAAGAAGCAGGTTATCTGTTTCCTTCTCACTCAGCACCCATTTACTCTTACTCTGTCCATTCAAGTCTAAACACAGCACATAGGTTTTTCTCATTCACAAGTTGCATAACTCATATGTGTTATCTGTACCTTATCTGTAATATTTTGCTCTGTATTGTTTAACTGTATGCTTGTTGTTGCTGCCTATAGGCAAAAATAAGGTTGTGAGATGCAATATTAGATTAAAGCAATACGATTTTGTTATCTGGCAAGTAAACATTTCTCGTAATTCCAAACAACATTTATCATTCACTTAGTAATGTTATACCCAAAGAAAATACAATACCATTAAATAGACTGACAGAGCCTTGAGGCTCAGCAGACATCCTGCTTAAGAACTCACTCTGCATTGATGGGTCAGTTTAAGAGATTTTGGTTTACGAATATGGGAGGGGACTGTAACTGTAAGTCAGCTATTTGTAGTTTATTCCCCTAAAAGTGAAAACACTGTTGTGGCACTTTTGAAATATGCTTGTTTGAACATCTCAACACGGTTTAACCAATGGAGTTTGAGGCGGGACTATCTTTTTGGTGACTAATGGAATACAAGAGAATTCTTGAACACATGCACAAATGTATGAATGGATTAGTATGAATATGTCGTCATTTTTGCTCAGCAAGGCTGCATTTATTTGATTAAAAATGAATATTAACTGTATTATTGTGAAATATTATTGCAATTTAAAGGAACTGTTATCTATTGTATACATTTTAAAGTGTCATTTATTCCTGTGGTGGCAAAGCTGAATTTTCAGCATCATTTCTCCTGTCTTCAATTCTAATATTCTGATTTGGAGAGAAACATTTCTTATTTTCAATGTTGAACACAGATTGTGCTGCTTAATATTTTTGTGGAAACCTTTTTACAGGATTCTTTGATGAATAGAAAGTATTTATATAACAGAAATAATTGAGGGTTTAAAAGAAAATATGCACCGGACAGCAGTTAATGATATATTCCGGGGAAGACAACCTTTTTAGCTAATAAATACTTTATAGTCAATAATCAATGTAGCAACAGAGAAAGTCAGTAATCAATTATTAGTTTAGTTAATTGTAACCCACCTGAGTTGAAAACACATGCTACTACAGCCCCATTAAATAGACAATAGCTGTACAGACTGACACGCTCCAAAAAAAAAAAAAACCTTTCAGAATCTTTTCTTTGCAATACTGCTGCTGCTAACAGGATCGGCGTCAACCACAATGAGTAATAATCTAAACTGCAGGATCAGACAGTGTATTTGTCCTTGTATTGCTGGTGTCAGGATGCCATGGTTGCATACTTTTTTACCATGAAAATACCATAAGTGAACACAGCATTAAAAGTTAACTGTGTATTATCAGAATGACGTGAGATTCCCGGTACAGCAGATGTCTAGGCCAGTGTGTTTCCAAGGAAAGAGTATTAATTTAAGAGTTTTACACCCGTTTCATTCATGATGAATAAATAAAAAAATAGTTTGTCTACAAAACGTTCTTTCTACATGCTATTGGAGAACATTAAGGCTTTTATCATTAATGGAAATAAACTGACGAAAATGAAAACCTTGAGCAGTCAAAAAATCTTTTAGCTAAATGAAATAAAAACAAAATGTGAGGTTGTGGAGGAAAATAAATGACTGAAATCCAACTGCACTTAATATGCTGCATAATAAGAAAAGAAAATATTTCCCAGAAGTCCCTGTGTTTTTATCACATTTTATTTATATTCAAATAGTTATTGCTTTTAAGTTGGCATGAAATGGAAGTTACGATTTTTTTTTTTAACAAGAAAAAATTAAGGATGGGATTTGATTTTTGTCCATTGGGAATTGATAGGATTGTTGGATCAGTGAGTCGATTTCTGTGATATCATGTAAGTGACAGGATCATCCACTTCATCAGAGAAGAAGATAAGAGATATTGTTGCAAAAGGGAGGGGAAGTTATTTTGATGAAAGATTATGAGGGCACATGAATAAAAAATTATTAAAAATAAAAATAATGATGTGCACAGATAATTAATTAATAACAAACACAGCTATATTTCATAAAAAAAAATCAGAATTGTTCATTTTGGTGACTAATAATTATATTTAAATGGTTATATATTTAGTTATGTAGGGTGTACATAACTGCATAATAGAAGTTACACAACACCTGAACACAGAGACCTCAATATTTGGTACACAATACACAGTGACGACAACATTCAATGGGTAATTTTTTTTATTATGAATGTGTCATTTTGAGTTGAAAATGAACTCCACGTCACAAAACGGCAAGTTACTAAACCTAACAACAAAAACAATGATAAAAGTGTAAATGCAGCTGGAAAACAGCGACAAATCAACCTTATTATTTATTCAAGCCACAGTGCATGAGGGGAACACCAGTATCGGAAAGGTTGAGTAGTTTTACTTAATTTTATAACATTGATATTTAAGTTTCAATTTCTACAAGCTTGAAATGAGTACTAATATAGAATTTACTTTGATTTATGAATTCTTGCCTGAACCAACTTTTTCACGTAGAACTTAGCTACATTTGTTTTTTATTTCTGTATTATTTACTTCACCACAGACTAATTTTTTAATCAGTGAAACAGGCACTAAAATGCCATTGCATAACATCTGAAACGTTGTTGGCATATTTTAAATTCATGGCACAGTGTATGATACATTACAGTCCAAACCAGAAATAAAAGAGGCCAAATATGATTGTTTTGACTATTACCAAAACGAATAGCCTGCTATAGGCTAACTAAAAGTAATAATTTAAGCTCTGATTTAAAACTATGCAAGTGGAAACCAATATACAAATTAATAATACTGATAACTATAATGACCCTGCACCACAACAAACATCTCAAGAAACATGTAATGTTAAGGGTCAACAGCATCATCAGCACGCTGGACATACTAACCGTAACACTCACACTGCCAATAGCAAAGCTTTACAAACACTTCTTTAGTTCACGGAGTACACATTTAATGCTTACTCTCTCTTTGTAGTCTGTGTGAAGCAGAACACTTTGCTCTTCATCTTTCTTGGCACTGACTGTAGACCGACTCACGTTGAAGGCTAAAGTCTAGGGGTCTTTAAGGGAGTTAACGAGTAAGCCATTAGTTAATCTTCTCCCGCTGTGCTAAAAAATAATAAAGCAAAAGTAATAAAGTTGGAGACTAAGCGCCAGAGCCTCAGCCTGTCCCAGTGCAAAGACAAGGAAAGGAGACAAGTTTTATACCGCAATGGACCCTGCAACATTTTCCAGGAAGCTCTGGTGCGCGCGCAAACAGCTCATCCTGATACTCGCCCCGCTACTGCTGCTCCCGCTGCTCTTCGTTGTGCCACCAAAGGTAAAGAGTTGATAAAATCAGTCACCTTCTGCAATGGCCTTTTGAACAGAGAGGATAGTTATATCCTATGTAACTACTATGCGTTACAGCACCAGAATTATGTCACACAGTTGATTAAAATAATGTAAATATATGCTGATATTGATATTACTTTTTCCAGTTGAATAAAAGCATGGGTACCTGTTTCTTAAAGGGATAGTTCACCCCAAAATACAAATTCTAACGCTTGTGTCGTTCCAACCCGGTATGACTTTCACTCTCAGAAAAATTGTGCAAAAATGGTAGGGCTACCTTTAGGGGTAAAAGTACAACAGTATGTCACCTGGGCAGTACCCTTAAAGTCGCCATTAAATCAGTTTTTTGGCTTTTAGTATGAATATGTTAGCCTTACTGTTATCATAAGCGAGTGTGCTCCAAAACAATGACAAAATTTGCGTTTAGAAGATATAAGCATTCAAAATGTACACTTCCGTCATCAGATTTTCTGTCCAATCAAATGCAATCTATATAGCATCCCACCCCCAAATAGACGCTGAAGCTGTGGCTAAAATTAATCACATTTACTATTTTCTTCATGGTGAATGGCACATAATGCACTATATAGGAGACAGGGAACAATTGAGACAGTGTTAATATGCTTTCCATTGGGGCGAATGAAGTCTGATTTCATGTTAGTGTCACGTGAACCATCGCAGCGCGCACACAGTCTGCTCCGGTTCAGAGACACGATAGCACAGAGCGGATCATGTGCGCAAGTCGCCACCAAACAGCAACCTTCCGTTCTCTCTCTTGAACCCAACATGGAAGTGACTTAAATTGCAATTCATCGACTGGCCACTCAAAAATGGAGTCAATCCCATAGACTTGCTGCGCGTTTCAAGGCACCAGTGGGCCTTTAAAAGGACATCTTTGTATATAAAAGGTGCCTATTAGTGCCTAAGGCCGTTTTCACACCTGAAAGTCACCAAGGCCCGAAACGAAGTTCATGTTTTGATACATTTTATACATTCAGTTAGTTTTGGTTTGGTTTCACATTGCAATTATGCGAGCGGACTAAAGAACTTTACATGAGATACTTGCGTCCACTCGTCATCCCCTATGTGGGCTGCATCTGGACATTGATTGGTTTGTAAACGGACGTGCGTCTGACGTCAGCGTCTTTGACAAGAATGAATGAACGGACGGACGCATATCGTTACGTTTAAAAGTGGACATTTCAAGCTTTATATACACATATTTCTCATGTTTGTGAGACAAGTATCCTGCTGAGTTTTGGTTTATTTGAGACGCGATCCAGTTCATGTGCAAAGCATGTGATCACTCCCGTGATTATTGTCTGCTATAGACTATTTGCTTCTTATTTATTAAATCCAGGCAATTATCTGAATAAATGTTCTTTAAAATTAAGATACAATTACAAAACGAAATTCACAATAAAGAAAGGCTTTCTAAGCAAAATCATACAAAATTTCTTTCAAAATCATTTCTGACCTTCTGTCTTCAGACATATTGCGCATCTTTTCAATTTTCATAATCAATGTAGCCTAGATGAAATTTAAAAATAACATTATAATAACATAACATAAACAGGAACTTCCTGTAAATGGTCTGAAAGTACGAACCATACAGAAAATGCTTTCACACTAGAAACGAACCGAACCTTTGTTCATTTTGATCCGGACCAAATTTCGTCTGTTTGGTCCGGACCGTGGTACGGGGGAGGTTTCACACCGGTAATTTTGATTTGGACCAAACTGAAAAGTCAGAAAATCCGGACCAAACAAGGTAGGTGTGAAAGCGCCCTTAGAGTAGCAATACGAACCTTAAAGGTATCATTCACCCAAAAATTCTAATTTTGATATCATTTACTCACCCTCAAGTTGTTCCAAACCTGTATGAGTTTCTTTCTTCTGTTGAACAAAAAGATGATATTTTGAAGAATACTATAGAAATCAATGGCTACAGTCAACTGTCCAAAGTGTCCTTTTAAAGGTACTGCCCCAGTCACAAGCTGTTGTACCCCTAAAGGTAAAACACTACATAAAGTCCAGGCCTGGTCCTCTCTCGTCCTTCACTGTCGTCGCTCCTTTTATGCGTCCGAGCTCCTCCGTGAGAGATCCGAGACCGGTGTGACGCACAACTGGCGCTCATCATCACTCACTCACCGGCCTCGCGTCGCTCTCTCGCGGCTTTCGCTCATCATGCTCGTCACATACCCCCATCGCCCCTTGGGGGTAAGGACAGACGAGAGAAAAGGAGCCGGAAGCATGAGGAGCGACAGAGACGAGAGAGGGGAGAGAGGGAATAAAAAATAATAATCCTGGTACGGTTCCCTGACACACTGCCGCTCGGTCCTCAGCCAGCCGAGAGGCTCTTCCTCGTGGTGCCATGCAATGGCACTGGATGCTCGGTTGACGGCTTAATCCTCCTCCGCCCCCTGGCGGCCGGCGGTGGCTCCTCCTGTTGAGGGCAGCCGGCAGCGTGCTCCCTGCTCCTCCCCATAATGGTGGATGGTAACAGGCTCCAGCCCACGGCGATCGCCGGCGACTCCTCCAATCCCTCTAAGACGGCAGCCACCCCACCTCAACCTAGGGGCACGGCAGCGAGTTCTCCGTCCCAACCGATCTTCACTCGCTCCAGCACCACTGCCTCGGGCAGCCACTCATGATCTTTATTCTTCTGCGCTGCCCGACCTCCTCAGCACCGCGATCCCCCTCAGCAGTGAGGGCTCTCCGACAGCATGTCTCTCCTTCCTCCCGGGCTTCGGCACCAATGTAATAAGGTTTGTTGTTATGGGAAGAAGGAGTCGGGAACCGGCGAACGTTAAAAGACTTTGATAAATAATAAACAAAATGAAAGTAAAAGCGGCAGGCCCTCACGGACGACTGCCGGACACACATACCAAAACGTAAACAAAACACAACATAAAGTCCAGGCCTGGTCCTCTCTCGTCCTTCACTGTTGTCGCTCCTCCTTTTATGCGTCCGAGCTCCTCCGTGAGAGATCCAAGACGGTGACGCGCAGCTGGCGCTCATCATCAATCACTCACCGGCCTCGCATCGCTCTCTCACGGCTCTCGCTCGTCCTGCTCGTCACAATCATATTTAAAGACCTAAGACGGGGATAATTTGCATATTCATGGTTCCACATATACTAAATGAATCAAGGGTATAGAGTTACATTCAAGCTATTTTAAGTCATGAATAAAAAAAAATTCACAGGAAAAAAACGTTTAAATATGTAATTTTGGTGATCAAACATGAGTTTTAAGGGATACAATGATTGACTACAGGGGGACTTTAAAACAATGCCTAAGGACTTTAACGCTCAGGCAGGTTTACACTAAAATGAAAGTGCTGCCCTCTGCTCTGGGAATGTGGTTAGTGAAATTTTTGCTGATGAACATTTACACCTGCTTCCCTACAGAAAATGAATTTCCATTTAGTTACAGTAATCCTTATTAACTCATCCCTGGATCTACACATCCATCTGTTTCTTTGTCAGGAGGGCAAATGTTTGTATGTGGTGCTTCTGATGGCGGTTTTCTGGTGTACCGAAGCACTCCCGCTGGCGGTGACTTCCATGCTTCCCGTGTGCCTCTTCCCCACCATGGGAATTCTGCCTTCTAAAAAAGTCTGTCCGCAGTACTTCCTGGAGACTAACTTCCTGTTCCTAAGTGGTTTAGTGATGGCATCTGCTATAGAGGAGTGGGGTCTCCATCGCCGTATAGCCCTCAAGGTGCTGAAGATAGTAGGAGTGAAACCTGCCTGGTGAGAAAAGAGGACCAAATATGCTTTTTACATTTTTAACTTTCTTTAGTGTGTAATGTTGCTGTTTGAGCATGAAAATTGTCTATAAAGTTACAAAGCACAAAGTCCACTCCAAAGGGAGTTATTCTTTATATTAGTAAACACTGATTCTGAACTCCGTGAAAGGCCTTCATTGTAGTCTTCGGTTTTCTTCCAGGAACGTAAACGTCACAATGTCCCTCATTTAAATAATCCTAAGGTATATGAAAAAAAAGGGGCAAGGCCTGGTTGAGTTGCATTAGTATTGTGTTGAAATTCGAGGTGGGTTGACCAATCGCACTGGTCCAGCCGAGCAATCAGAGCACACTGCGCTTTTTTAAAAGGAGGAGCTTCATAGAAAAAGGAACTAAACTGCGTTTCTCCAAAGCGTTTCTCTGTGAGCTAAGTTGATCGTAGAGACCATTGGGGCCAATAATTCTACAATCAGCTTAGGCTTAAGTTATGACGCTTTTGAGAAACACAGCTCTGAGTGTTGAACAATTTCAAATATGTGAAAAATAAGGTTTTTTTTTTTTTTTTTTTTTTTTACATTTAAGCATGAAAACCCTTAACAAAATCAAGGCTTTGTAAAAACACATAATAGGTTAAGTTTTAGCAATTGTAAATGGTAAACATGGAAATTTGATTGTTTACTCAAATATAAAATCTGGTAATTTTCTCAAATAGAAATAAATTCTATTATAATCGGTTCAACATTTGATAAATAGGAAAATTATTTCTGCTTATTTTTTATAACTTGTCTCATCCCAAATATTTGTCTTAAGTTTTCTCATACACAAAAACTGAAAAAAAAAACAACAACTTTTATTTGTAATATTACTTTGAAAGTATTATTATTTAATTCGTTTAACATAACTGCAGTGCTTTGTTTTACGTGTAATTTAATACTGAATGTATTTCTGTGGATAAATGGTAATATTTCACAGCGTGATATTCTTTTTATACATAAGAGCTTAATAATTTTATACTGTATTGTTTGTGGAGTTGTTTATCTGTATTTATTGGACAGTATGTGCAGACAGAAAAGTGTCCAGTGTCAGTTTCATATAGGCAATAAAATTCCCTCTGCTTTACTATGGACACAGTGTGTATATGGTCACATTTTATTGCACTAGTTATTGTGTAAAATATCCTCTGCTTTACTATGGACACAGTGTGTACTGTCTACTGGGTCACATTTTATTGCACTAGTTAGTGTAGAAATGGTTGCGTAATTTAGTTTATAAGGTTTGGCAGCTGAGATTCTACTTGTCTTTCTTTCCTTTCCAGGCTGATTTTAGGCATGATGATCACTTCCTCTTTCCTGTCAATGTGGTTGAGTAATACAGCCACAACAGCCATGATGCTGCCCATTGCTAATGCCATACTGGAAAGCTTGTTTGGAAATCTGGAGACTCTAAAAGAGAACTGCAAGGACAAGCGGGACCCAGAGGGTTGGTATTAGTGGGGAGAAATTCATATTCTGTGTATTGCAAGCTAATTAGGACATTTGTAACATTTTTATTGAATGTAATCATGACATCAGCATACTATTAATGATTCATTTGGTCTGAGAATATTTGTTTAATTATTTGTGTGTGGAATCAACCTGCACACATGACAAAATGATATAGGCCCTACAACCTGAATGGAGAACTTTGAGAAAGCTTTTTTTGTTGTCAGTCAAGCTTCCTTTAACGTATAAAGATACTGAGAAGCCTTCTTTTATTTAAAATGCAGGTTATTTATATTAGAGAGGTATTTCTAATTATATATTTAAAAAAAAAATAAAGATTCCATTGCAGGTGATTCTCAGGTGAAGATGCATGTGCTTCCTTTTGAAAAACAGACACTGACCACAGATGACAGGTAAGAAGAATTCATTTGTTACTTTTTTTGAGCAACCAACCTAAATATCAAACACAAGAACTTGACAATTTGATATATCTAATTCAGTCATTAAACTCTAGAGGGCACAGGCTGATTGGTCCTTTATATGCAATCTGCAAGCAATTGCATCATTACTGCGTGGCACAAGCTGATTGGCCTCTGCTGATCCTGCAGCCAATGAGATTGCGTGCTTAACATTTAAATAGTCTGGTTCAGTGTTTGCTCTAGGTTAGTCCTGCAATGTGCTATCAGAGTTCCTCTGAAACCCTCCACCTCCCCCAGCTCCACCTGCCTAGATCTGCTACAGGTTTTATGTGCCTATTTATGCAGCAGCAGCAGCAGCATATCTTTCATGTCTGTGTCTATTAGCAATAGTGATGGGAGAAACTAAGTTTTTCAAAACTTTGAATTAATTGAACTAGTTGCTTTGCAAAACGATTCAAGCTCAAAACGCCACACGCTGGTGAACCCTGCTGGCCTGCTGGTGTAAATGCAGTGAAAACACAGCCCAAATATCCATAAAAGCACCTTTTACAGACCAACTGCAAATGTTTTATTGTGGGTGTAAACTACGAAATGCAATGAACAAATCAACTAATACCACTAAATATGGCTCTATAATATGTTTTTTTTAATTATTAAATTGAAGGGCTTGTTTTATGGAGTGCTAACTACAAACTCTTAAAGGGTTAGTTCACCCAAAAATGAAAATTCTGTCATTAATTACTTACCCTCATGTCGCTCGACACCCGTAAGACCTCCGTTCATCTTCGGAACAGAAATTAAGATATTTTAGTTGAAATCTGATGGCTCTGAAAGGCCTCCATTGGCACAATGCACGGTTCACTCTCAAGAACCTTAAAAGGTACTAAAGACGTCGTTACGAAGTCCATCTCACTACAGTGGTTCTAAAATAAGTCGAATCATGATTCGGATCGCGTGTCAAACCGCCAAACTGCTGAAATTTGGCGATCCAAACTGCTGATTCGACTCACTGATTCATAACGCTTCGAAGCTTCATGATGCCTTGTTTTGAAATCGTCATCACTATATAAGTCGTTATTTAGGGTTTTTTTGCGCACAAAAACTATTCTCGCCGATTCATAAAGTTATTTTAGAACCACTGTAGTGAGATGGACTTCGTAACGACGTCTTTAGTACCTTTTAAGGGTCTTGAGAGTGAACCGTGCATTGTGCCAATGGAGGCCTTTCAGAGCCATCAGATTTCAACTAAAATATCTTCATTTCTGTTCTGAAGATGAACGGAGGTCTTACGGGTGTCGAACGACATGAGGGTAAGTAATTAATGACAGAATTTTCATTTTTGGGTGAACTAACCCTTTAATACTTATTATTCCAATTTGTCATGAAATGTCTACAAATGTATAAAACTGATCCGAGATCAGGTAAAAATCATATATAGACACTAGTTCATGGGTTCAAAGAGATCACAGCAAACTATTGAAATTACGTGACTTTGGCAGTTAGATGCCACTGATCTATAATTTATTTAGATCAGTGTTTGATGCACGCTCCGTGCATCATTTCATAATTTCATCCAACTGAAATCAACTGCGCATTTGACGAACAAAAAGCTGGTCTAAAATCAATAGCGCAGTATTTGTTGTGTTATTTAAAGGCCGCATTAGTAATATGCGCCTATAGGCGGGTGCACAACATGCGTACACTCTGCTTATTACACACACAAGGATGCGCAGCAGCACACAAACATTTTTAAATATGAAAAATAAAAGGATTCCTCTCTGGAGAAGTGTTCAGTCTTTCCACTCGAATCTAGTGTAATTATAATCTGGAGTCCATTGTTAAATTTAAAGTTTTTTATAAATGTTCTCATGTGAATATGAAAACGTATTAGATCATCCTTTCATACTCTTAAATATTAAAGTCTGACTCATTACTTTGAGATTCTGTCCCCTCTGTAACCTCACAGACCTGACTGGACCGACAGATCAGAGCAAACAAATATGGAAGTGGTCAGAAGAGAGGCGCAATACCAGATGAAAGTGTGGAAAGGATTTCTGATTTGCATACCTTATGCCGCAAGCATTGGAGGAACTGCAACCCTCACTGGCACAGCCCCCAACCTGATCCTGGTTGGTCAGCTCAAGAGGTATATAATTTTCCCATGGTTGCCATGGTAAATTACCCTAGTAATAGTTTTGCATTCATTCTTTTATTCATCTACATTCATTTAGCAGATGCTTTTATCCAAGGTGACTTGTATAACAGGAATCCAACATAAGCAACTGAACAGTGAAAAGTGCTCAGGAATGATAGACATAACAGGCTAGATAGACATAGAGGCACAGTGAAAGAACAGTATACTATTAACAAGAAAAACTACTACAAGTGCTGATGGAAGCGTTGTGATTATTTTGTGTAGTTATGGAAATATTTATAATGAATATTGTCAGCTCTGAAATGTTTAATTGGCAGAAATTAAATGAGTATTTTGACAATATCAGTGCTAGATGATATGTTATTATCTGCAGTCATCTCCATTCACTCTCTCAATCAAACAATGTCAAAGATAAGAATCTTTATTCAGGCCAGGCTTTAGTATGCAGAATTAAATCAGTGCTATCCAAATGAGATCATTAGCTTTAATTAAATACTAACATGAATAACATTTCATTTCTCAGAACCACTATGGGCTTTATTTGTCCTGTTCACTTTCTTGGCTCACTTTTACTGTTTTACTCTTGTAGTCTATACTTCATACAGTATATGTGGACTGCTGTGTGACACACAATCTTACACGTTTGAACAGTCATCTGGCAGTGAATGTGCCATTTATGTAATGCAATGTTTCAATGAATGAACTAACAAGAATTTTGGGTGCCACATACCTTTGAAAAAGCTGTTTAGTCAAGAAATTAGGTCACCAACAATAAGGCAGAATGGAACATAGTTTGGTTTCCACTCAGGATTACCACAGTTTCAGATGGCCGAAATCCCAGCTTCAGTTATCCTAGGCAAGACAAAGGATTTGAGTTTCCAGAATAATTGTCCTTTAGCAAAGAAAAGACATTGCATGAGATGTGATACTATCTTTGTAGATCAAATTGAGAACATTTGAATGGGCATATTTGTGGTCTTTTCACTGAATTATTAAATTCAATTCAATTCAATTCTAGGATCAAATCTGCAATGTTCATGAAGGAAACTAGATGGATTCAAGAATTCAGAGACCACAACTTAAAGAGCACCTATCATGGAATTTTGAAATTTACCTTTCATGTGTAACATAGATCTAAGTGAACAAAAACATCCTGTGATAGCTTGAAATATGACAGTGCACCGTATATATAGTTATTTTCTTTCAAAAGTAAGAGTCGACTCTGAGTCATTTTTAAGAATCGTTAGAAGACCGAAGCTTTTTCTCTGACTAGATGACGTCAACTTGTCAAGTTATTTGAATACGATACGCCCACTTATTGCGCTCCAAGACGCCAGTGAAAACTAGAAAACATCATGGCGACGAGACGCTGTGTTCTGAAGTGCGACTCAAAAGCAAACTTTTTTCATCTGCCCAAGGATGAGCATTTGAAGACTAAGTGGCTTGAAGACAAACCATACATCGTCGCGATTGAGTGTTTATTATTAGTCGTCAAATGTATGTTTCGCGATCTCAGGAAGCTTTTATTATGGACTTTTATTATGGCACATGGTATCTTCTTCGTCTGTCTGTACCATATATGGATTACATGTGCACAGAGCGCCCTCCGGCTGCCAGTATGAATTGAAAACAACACATAAGAGACTCAATCGCTCATGATTAGGCTATTTCTGCCCATTTTGAGGAAGTATTGAATAAAAAATACTCCTCTGTTTAGAAATTTGACAGACATCTGAGAATCTACCAATATTTCTCCTCATCTGCACACTTTTGAACTAAAAGCCCTGAGGGATGTTGATTTGTCGCGAGTCTTCGTGAGGAGTTTTTTTATGAATGAGATCAGCTGAGGCTCATATTACAATCAAACAGTACCGACGCGGTTTTCATATTCATAACTCCTGACACATATTAACAAATTACTGTCATTATAAGACTTTGATGGGCGTTCCGTTTCCGAGAATATCTGCACAGACTATACCAATCACAACTGACTGGGTCATCGGACCAATCACCGCAGATTAGCGTCACGTAAAGGCGGGGTTTTGAAAAGTGAATCACTAAAGGAATCATTTGAGAATCGCTGTCAAAACAGGTAAAAATAAATGCATATTATAAGAAAACTAAAGTCTTTTTTATCATTGCATGCATGCAAAACTGTTGTTGGGGACTTCTAAAACAATATTTGGAACATTTTAAATGCCATGATAGGTGCTCTTTAAGTGAAGGTGCTTTATATGTAGAAATCTTCTAATTTGATTGAAATTGAAAAACCTATCCATCTGACCTGTCATGGTTTGAGAATGGTCAAAGAACATCTTGTGCTTTGGTTTGACCTTTTCTGCAAAGGCATTCACATGATCAATGTCACAGATTTACCTAAGTAACCTAAGAAGTACAGAAACGTCCAGTTCTTCTTCCAGTCATCGTCATCATTTTTTTTTTCAAAATCATTCTGTTTATTCAAATAGGTTTAATGGGGAAAAATCCAGTTTTTGTGGCATCTACATAAAACATAGCTAAAGAGTCTAAATGCATAAGGACATAAAGATTGAGCACATATGAATCTGAAAGTGTAGCACCTGCTGTGGGGAAAGACTGGAGAGATAGTTTAGTGGATGTAGTTTATTGCAGCTATTGAGCTAGTTTGTTCATGACTTGCATGTAAATGATGCATTGTAGGCCAAATTTGTGAGTCTAGAATCAGATATACGAAATAGACATTTAACATTTCTTGCTTTAACTTAAAAGCTGGATAAGCATGAAGACCTCAGATTGAACTGACTGTCCTTAAGCTTGGCATACATATAATTCATAAATGTCATAAAATAAGAGATCAAAGGTATATGCTGTTTTGTGGAAATATTAACAATGCAGTGTTGTGGTTCAACCTTTGATTTTATAGATAGATAAATTCTCTGTGAAAAAGGTGAGCTGCATATATCTCAAATTGAAACTTACTGAGAAATAAATGCAGTGTATATTTGTTTCTTGCATACTTCAGATGTGATTAGGTTTTGTGAATATAATGTAGTAACTCATTTGGTGACAGCCTCCAATCATTTACCATATTTCATCACTGATGTTTAATCGGCTAAGAACGTTGTCTCATAATGACTAGACAAAAAGGAGAGACAAAAGAAGAGCTGAGGTGACACAAAATATCGCTTTGCAGCTGATTTGACCACCAGTAAAAATTTTTACTTTAAATGAAAAATGTATTAGAATGAATTAGAATTAAAAATAATTATTAATCTGGCTCTGTAAGAAAAGATGACTTAATAGATATACAAAACAGCTGACACTCAATTTTTCCTCCTTAGTTTAAAAATGACTGTGTATAGGCCTATCAAGCTAATTAAAACTCCTGTTTTCATGTCCTCCAGACAGCCTTATCTTAAAGTTATGATAAGGACAAAAGATTTATGTACAAAGGCATACTTATAAATGCTAAGAATAGCGCATTAGTGATGTTTTTTTTTCAGCTACTCTTTATGCTGGTTACTTTGACATGCCAGTAGGCGGCATTGCCACCTTTATGAGTGAGTCATTGAATAATTTACTTAATTGAGTCAATTGAAAACAAAAGTGATTAATTCAGGAATGAAACCCTTGCATGTTGCTTGGATACTGGCGATTCTGCTGTGGCATCCTGGGACCCCCAGAGGGCCCCAAGGCAGTACTATTGGAGGTCTGTGGAAAATGGTTAAAACTATTTTCATGGGCGGAGCAAAAAACTATCAACAGTCAAACTAATTGCAGCGTCTTGTATGTTTGTGTCTGTAGCTACTTCCCTGAATGTGACCTCATAAACTTCGGCTCATGGTTTGTCTTCGCCTTCCCGCTCATGCTCCTCTTCCTCTTTCTGGGCTGGATCTGGATTGCTTTCCTCTATGGCGGGATCAATACACGGTAAATATACGCAGCCTAAATGCAGAAAATGACACACGCAAACCATATCAGGGCTTTTCAATCTTTTACATGCCGCAGACCCACAAATATGATCATGCAAGGGAGCCCATCTTAAAATTATGAGGCAGCTATATATTTGTATATAAAAAAGACCCAATTTATACCATGAAAATAAATAAATGTGTAAAATATTATTATTATGTTACTTTACATTTATTATGTTTTTTCCTATTCAATACACTGTCAGAAAAAAGGTGCAGCTCTGTCACTGGGAAAGTATCCTACGGTACAAAAGTAAAAAGGTACTAACACGTAATTTTAAAGTACTAATATGTACCATTTAGGGGTAAGTAAAGTACAAAGACGTACCTTTTCACTTTAGGGTACTGCCCCAGTGACAGCGCTGTTCTTTTTTTCTGACAGTGTATAGTACTGTACTGTTAGATGTACTTAATTATTTTATTTTAGGCAAAATATTCAGTTGAATGTATATTTTATTTTTTTATTTTTTTAAAATACATGTTTACCTTTTCATTGTAAGATGTTATTCTCTGGACCCCAGTTTGAAAACCCATACATGAACTATTTTTTTACACAGACTTTGTATTAGCAAACAAGATGAACGGGCAGCCGCAGAAGCAAAAGCACTAGCTGTTATTGATGAAGACTATAAGAAACTGGGCCCAATAAAGTAAGTTGTGGAGCATTTTAACATATCATAAACACTTGTACTAATAGTCTGTTGTGCTTTCCGACATGAATTCTTTTAAAATATCTTCTCCTCTCCTAGGTTTGCAGAAGGATCTATCGCTTTCTTTTTCGTTATTTTTGCCATTCTTCTGTTCACGCGAGATCCGAAGTTTGTAACAGGATGGTCAGTTTTCTTCCCCAAAGGGTAAGACATACATCTCAGTGACAGATTTGGTGTCCCAATAAGGCGGCATCCATTTAATAATTTTAATAAATATAATCATTTACACTCTGTCACTATAGCATACTGTTTTATGTACAAGACATAGGTGCAAATAGTATCTGCCACTATTTATAAGTATAAATAGCATCTAACTACTACTTACACTTAGAAAATACTGCTATTTGTTACGTAGTGTAAATAGAAATCTATCGCAATCTATAGCATCTATCGCAAATAGCCGCTGCCTTTTAGAATAATGATTTTCAAGTTTTAGGGTGTCTATTCATAGGTTTTGAATAGGTTGACCTTTTTAGAATTCTATCAAAAATGCCTGAGGTACTATTTTCCCCTTCCATGTTTAACTCTATAAATACAAACAGCTTCATAAAATGTCCTTCTTTTAACAACATAAATTGCCTAACTAATGATCATTATAATGTGTCTACCGTCACCTAAACTGAGACAATGTTTGAATGCTAGTGGTCATAATTTATTATCTAATACATTTCACTACTATACAATAGCACTATATGTATTCCTCCATTATGTTAAGGTCAAATGCATTTAATGTGTGCTAAAACAAACATCTGCCATTAGGATTTTGACTATTCTTCATGATTAATGCTTAATTGATTTATTTTGAAAAATAAAAATTCATAAAATATAAAAATAGTGCTGTTTATAATCAATCATTGAAATTAAAGGTTAAAGTCTTAAAATATATTCTATGCTAATGTTAAGCATTTTGAGCAAAAGTTCAAGTGTTTCCACTTAGATGGGGGGAAAAAAGTCAATACATATTTAAATAAGACAATCCAGCAATAAAGACTTCCTCCTTCCTTTTTTTGTGGTCCATCACACTAATGCACTTAGACAGAGGTTCAAAAATATGGACCATTTGATCTGCTCCCTCCACTGAGTTAACCTTTTTCTATCTGCAGGATGTCGGTTCATCTGAGTCATACCTGAGCTCCTAAGATAAACCCTCAACAAGAGAAATAGAAACATAATAATGTGTGCATGGGTGATTCAACACCTATAGATGAGAGGAACATGATTGAAAACACGCTGTTTCTGAACATGAGATGATGAATTGGTTAGCTGGGTTATGACAATTAAATTGATGCAGTGGATCATATTAATGTGCTGAGATGTGAAATCAGGATTGCTGCTGGCATTAATGTCTTGTCTGTAAAATTGCTTTGACATTTTCATTCACACAGCATATCTTATTTCCAGATGTAAATGATTTAAATCTATTTAAAGTACTTACAACTATAAGACATTTGAGGGTTTATTATATATATGTAAAATGAAAACTTCATGTTTTCTGCCATGTCTTTTTAAAATCCATTATTATCCCCATTATGGTTGCAACCAATGTCAAGTAGTATTAAAGGTGCACTCAGTATTTACCCTTTAGCCTCACTATATTCTCAGTAGAACAATTAAAAACAAAAACAGCTCATTTATAAGTCACACTGAATAATTCCACTTTTCCTAACTGTTGCTAACTGGAGCTTGAAATAAGAAACACTGAATGATATAACTGCTTCTCCCTGAATGTCTATGTGTTTATTTCCCTTCAGCTATGTATCTGACGCTGTTATTGGAGTCATCATCATCTCCATCCTCTTTTTCTTTCCATCCCAGCGTCCATCTCTCCGCTGGTGGTTCGATTCAAGAGGTTAGTGGGTGGTTTATTGATTTTCTGTTTTGTCAGCTGCGAGAATTAACTATGGACTGTAAATTTATAAACTTGAAACTGAAGAAACTCAACAATCAATCAATATTGTTAATATTTATATAATAAATCAAGCCCCTAAGAGATTTTAGGCTGGAATTTTGTAAAGTGGGACATTTTTCTGATTTTTGGCAGACACAAACATTGCCGTTACATTCAGTCATACACCTCAGTAACTTTCCTAGCACAGTTTATTCTACCAGTCAAAAAGATTTCTAGAACACATGTGGTTAATGTTGAATAAGACGAGGAATGTTAATGATTCGGATTAGTGTGTCTAGAGAGATTCAGCAGAGAAACTGTGTGCAGAGAGATTATATTAATCTCAAACAAATCTCCCCACTTATCACCTGTTTCTTTTACACTAGTCTAAATTTGGAAAATCAGTGTCCTAATTTTTAATAATCCATCTCTAGTTAAACATTTTCTAAATATGCATCTAAAATTTCTAGTTGGCTTATTAAAATTTCTGTAAAATAATACATTTGAGTATTGGTGAAAAATTGTGTGCTGAAATAAAAATACATGTTTTCATTTCTGGAAGTGGAACAGCAGTGTAAAGTGTACATTATACATTTGGCAGAGGCTGTTATCCAGAGCAAGTTACATTCAATGTTTACATCTTATCATTGTAGTTTTCTTGGAAACAGAACTGAACCCATGACCTTGCCATTGTTTGGCCAGTTGAGCAACAGATAAGAAACTGTAGTACTATTATTGTCAGCTTTGCTGAGATGCCTCCTACATGGCTTTCTGTTCGTTTGGTGTCTGAAAAGTGAATTTGTAAAGTGTTTTGTACATCGTATTTTAAGCTCAGTACATTCAACATGTTCCCTGTTGTTTGCCTAATAAGATTTTTGTTGTGCTGACCTTTTGAGGTTGAATCAGCACAGTAATAATTATAAAGTGAATATTAATCGATAAAATCAATGCGTTGTATTGTCAACACATTTTTTCTTTTCTTTTTTACAGTGTACTTCAATTTAAGTTTACACCACATGGATTTTGTGATAGTAATATTCTATAAGGGCTAAATATGCTGTCTAAATCATACTTGTATAAATCACTCAGTTGCTCATAGGCTGTATTTTACATTAAAGGCTGTGAAATCTGGCAGCATCAGACATTCTGGAGTCCACATTACCATTTTTAGTATCAAATTTGCTGTCAGGTGCTGCTCTCAATTTGCTTTCCTTGCGCAGTTCAAAAGATGTAATCAAATTCAGAAGTCAAGCACACAGCAGTTCCTGTAGAGGTTTTGAATGTTAAGCAAGTTGTAGAATGTAACCGTCTTAAAATCAACATGTTTCAATATGTTATATGTGTTTCAGAACAATGGTCGATTGACATAGATCTGTCAATGAACAAATCTCCTAGACATATACTATCATACTATTATCTCTTTCTTTCATGTGTGATTTGCACTTTAGTGTCAGAAATGGTCAGTCGGCTTGAGGTCATTTTAATTTCCATTTTTGTCTCCAGCTTCAAATACGCCATATGTGCCCCTGTTGTCATGGAGAAAAGCTCAAGAGTGTGTGCCATGGAATATTATCTTGCTGCTGGGTGGTGGATTTGCAATGGCCAAAGGCTGTGAGGTATCTCATTATCTGCTTTTCACTCTTTGGATTGAATTACTTGTCACCAATTGTCACCAATTCATAAAAGGTTCTAATGCATTCGATCTGTTGATAATTCACTGGAAGGCAATGTTGAAATTTAGAATAAATTGAAATATCTGAACAAAACATTGCGTCTTATGAGAGTGTACACTGGTGTGTCAGTGTAAACCCTAACCTTAACTTGTTTTTTGGCAATAGGAGTCAGGGTTAGCAGTATGGATAGGAAACCATTTGCAACCTCTCGCCCAGGTCCCTCCAGCTGTCGCAGTCATGCTCATCACTGCCTTCATCGCCTGCTTCACTGAATTTGCCAGTAACACGGCCACCATCATCATCTTCCTTCCTGTCATCGCTGAACTGGTACAGACAAACAATATTTTTTATATATTATTATATTTTTTATAATTTATTAAATGTATTTTCTATTTTAATATACTTTAGAATGTAATTGATTCATGTGATGGCAAAGCTGAATTTTCAGCAGCCATTACTCCAGTCTTCAGTGTCACATGATCCTTAGGAATCATTCTAATACTGATTTGGTGCTCAAGAATTTATTTTTTATTATTATCACTGTTCAAAACAATAACATTTTTTTGTGGAAACTGATGTTTTTGTTTTGATGAACAGACACTTTCTAAATGTCTTTACTGTCACTTTTGATCAATATAAATAAATGTATTAATTAGGGGTGTCCCAATATATCTTGTCACAATACCTGTATATCACAATACAAAACTGCAACAATATGCATCGTGGATATATAGTGACAATCCGTATTGTGTAAAGTTTACCCAAAACTATGTAAACTTCATAGTTCATACTCTATGTAAACAGAGTTTTAGTGTCAGTACTAGATTAAACTACTATACATAATGTTGAACATAATGTAATAATGCAATGGGGGATATTTGTGGGTCCTGATAATCTTGATCCAAATTACTTATGTTTCCAGTAAAAGGTGGCCTGGATTATTTTAAATATATCTGGTTAGTGACAGAGTTCAAGCATATTCATCTAAAATAATTCAGTATTTTCAGCTTCAGAATCATGAATATTTTTATTCTGGTGCATTGGTTTACAAGCACCAAGTCCAAGCCTATTCAATAATACCAGTTTCGCATTTTAATCAACAGGACATTTTTGTAAATTTTTTACCACGTCTTGGAGTATCGCAATATTATTGCATCATGAGTTCAGTATCGTGATATGTATCGAATTGTGACATGAGAGTATCGTTATACCCCTAGCATAAAAAAAAAAAAAATCTTATTGACCCAAACATATATGCTGCCAAATTGTGATGCATTAGATACTGTACTGCGGTATATTATAGTATTACACTGTAACATTACATCCACCAAATACTTTATTTTCAGGCCATCCGTGTGAAAGTCAACCCACTGTACTTCATGATTCCAGCAACTACTGGTTGCTCTTACGCTTTTATGCTTCCGGTGTCCACACCTCCTAACTCAATTGCATTTGCCTCTGGACACCTTATGGTCAAGGATATGGTAAGAAAACACATTAGAATCATGTAATCAGAGCATACAGATGTTGTTTTCAGTGGCAAAATAAGATGTGTGTGTGATGTTTACAGGTGAAGACAGGGTTTGTGATGAACATCCTGGGAATTCTGTGCGTGTCTCTTGCCATGAACACATGGGGTCTTCATATGTTCAATCTACACGTGTACCCTGATTGGGCAAGACCTTTAAATGCTTCCTTAGCAACTGTGGCTACACATACTGTATCAGCTATGAATATGACAGGCTAGAGAACAACTACAGAGATGGATATGGACACCCTTACAAAAATAAGTATACTTCAAGTTCATTTTAAGTATACTTTATGTAGGAAGTATACTAATATCAATGTACTAGTAGTATACTTGTAAGTGAACAATTTCAATACTACTTGGGACTAAATAGGCCCACTTTTTAGTGTATAAAGTGTATCAGTAGTAAACTTTGAGTACACAACTAATTCACAACTATATTTTTTGTTTGTACTGCAACTGTACTACTAGTAAACTATATAGTTTACTAGTTAAATACTTTTAGCACATTTTTTTGTTTATGAAAGTACACTTTGAAGTATACTCTCAGTAACCTAGGCCTACTAGTTTAGTTGTTTTGTACTGCAAGTATACTTGTAAGTTTTCTTTAAGTGAAGGGTTAGTTCACCCAAAAATGAAAATTCTGTCATTAATTACTCACCCTCATGTCGTCTGACACCCGTAAGACCTCCGTTCATATTCGGAACACAAATGAAGATATTTTTGTTGAAAGCTGATGGCTGAGAAAGGCTTCAGATAGGCCTCCATTGGCATTCAGTACATTTACACTCCCAAGACCCATAAAAGGCACTTAAAACGTCGTTACAAAGTCCATCTCACCACAGTGGCTCTACAATATTTTTACGATGCGACGACAATAGTTTTTGTGCGCAAAAAAAAATCGAAATAACACCTTTATCCAACTTGTTCTTGTCTTCCGTGTGTGTCTCCACGACGCATGCGCGAGAATATGACGTAGCGTCGGGTTTAACATCATACGTATAGTTTACTATTTATATATTATTTTTGCACTTTAAGTGTACTACAATGTTCCTATTTAGTTATAACTTTTATACTTGAAATATACCTTTAACTGTTCTTTAAGTAGTTTTGAAGTAAATTCCTATATACACTACCAATGGACTACACAAACATTTACAAACTCAGACAAACTTATAAATGTATAAAGAAACAAATGTAAGTTTATAAGACAGTGTGTAAAACTATGTGATAAAAGTATTATAGTCCTTACTACTCAAAAGAGTAAATAGAACTAAAAGCCAAGTATTAGAATACTTTAAGTATATCTCAAAAGATTGAATACAAGTATAGGCCAAATATACCATCCTAGTGTATATGACATTCTTCTTTCAGACAAATACAATCAGAGTTATATGGCAGCACAAAATTTGAAGCCCAAAAAGTGTATCCAACCATTATAAAAGTAATCCACATGGCTCTGGGGGGTTAATAAAGGCCTTCTGAAGCGAATTGATGGGTTTTTGTTAGAAAAATATCCATATGTAATACGTTATAAAGTAAAATATCTAGCTTCCGGCGGACCGCCTTCCATATTTAACTTTCTTCGTTAGTTGAATACGGAATGCGATCTGCCCGGAAGCTAGATACAGTATTTTACTTTATAAAGTTTTAAATATGGATATTTTTCTATGTATCGCTTTGCTTCAGAAGGCCTTTATTAACCCCCCCAGAGCGGTGTGGAACATTTTTATAATAGGTGGATACACTTTTTTGGCTTAAAATTTTGGGCTGCCATTCACTGCCATTATAATGCTTGGTCAAAAGTTTTTGTCAAAAGTGTAATTGTAAGAATATTTCTGAGAAGTATACATAAAAAGGCTGAAAGTATATTTTCTTATTTTTAGTTTAAAAGAAGTACTGAATAAACGTATTTTTTGTAAGGGCATCCATGCATACATATTCAGTCCATATTCTGTATATACTATAGATATAATAAGACTAAAGAGAATGGAAAAATTGCTTAACTGAGGGATTCCCGCTGTGGATGGATCAACACTATCATGACCTCACTTCCTGCTCAGCACTGCTCTTTTGTGCCTTGATACCACTTCACCAATTTGGGGCAGGAAATTTAAAAAAAATGTTTTAATATATCATATTTATATATGTAGTTTTAAACTAAACATGTTTGAAAATCAACATGTTCTCACTAAAAATAAATAATCATCTGCATATTTTTTAGATTGTAAGTTTGTTGTATGAATGTCAATTGTATTAATGTACATTTTTATTGTATTTATGGAATCTATGCAGTAATTAAGAATTATGTATATTTCTATGTTAAATGTTTATATGTTCATTATCCATAAATCTTAATTAAAGCTTGAATCCAACAAAATTATGCGAGTTGTTGACACACACAAAAAATTGACAAAAGAAAATATGACAACTGCCAGTAAATAAAAAATTTGGGGTTGTGGGAAAATGTAAATGAGGACCAAAACCAACCAAATGGCCTTTTTTTTAGAATACTTTATACATGTTACATGAACACCATTTAAAACCAGCAAGCACAGCACTACAGACTTCCCTTTTAAAATGTTGTTTTTGTATATCTTCCTTTTAAGGTTCATATAAAGATCAGTTTTGCTTTTTCTGCATGTCATGTGATGTTAGAGGTTGTGATTTGTGTTTGGTTCTCATGTGAATCTGAGCAACTGAATGAGTCAGTGTACATGTGTGTTCAGCATCCAGCTCAGAGTCATATGATTGGGTGTACTGTATATATGGGTGTATTTGGTGCCCAGCTCACTATGAGATGACCAGCTTTTCTTTGATGATGACCGACCTTTTAATGTTGAGATAAATCCATGATCTTCTAGGCTCCTAACCGACAGTAATGATGCCCTTAAGAAACTACCATATCTCTTTGTTTTCCCTCAGGTATGTAAATATTTTCTGCAATTATAAAAGATATGGCTCCAGATAAAGACATTTATAATGATTTTGATTATGATTAGCATATATTGTGAAAATGACAATGTGGAAGTAGACTATATTGGTTTATTACAGTATTATTGCACTACATAAAGTGTGTAGTTGTTGATTTTGCTATAGCAATTCATTACAATACCATGTAACACAATTAGTTATCAAATGTTTCATAATGAAACTTGCTATTTGTTTGTCTTTACACTGTAAAAAAAATGCAGGTCTCCAATTGAAGATTTTCTAGTGACCGATCACATCTAAATTTTTCAGTTGGCCAAATTGAATTTCTGTGAATTGATGCAATTTAATTCAATTCAAATTCAAGAAATTCAATTTGGCCAACTAAAAAATGTAGATGTAATCGGTCACTAGAAAATGTTCAATTGGAGACCTGATTTTTTTTTTACAGTGTATGTATGTATTATTATTTAGCTTTAATCAGATATTTCACAAAATTTTTATTTTTTCTGCATACCATTCCATTAAATTCATATACCTCACCTTCAGGCTAGGTTATTATACTGACACATTCAGTTCTCATATAGAGATAAATATTTTCCCTTTGTCTAATTTCTAAATCTCTTTCCTACTTATGTTTTGTGTGTATTAGAGCCTCAGTGAGGAACATTATGGAAATGCTCTGGTTGTGTTACTCTTTTCCGACAGCTCAGAGTGCAGGTCATCTGCTCGCGCTACTTGTTCTCTGTCTCCTAATGGCTGCTGTAACTGCCTCACTACTTTTCCACTGGCTCATAGACCTATTGAAATATGACGTTCAGACGGCATTGGTTGCAGTTGGTATCTATGCCACAGCTGTGTTTATCCTGTCATCTCTCATCCATCCGTTCCGATGTGCCTTCACATTAATCTTCCCGACACTATTTACCCAACAGGGCCGCAAACTGCTCTTGTCCACATCTGTGATGATTGTAGTCCTCTACATTCTACCCAACATGGCTGCCAACATTGCAACTCTAACGCATGTTGTGAAATGTGCATCAGAAAAACTCTCTCAAAGTCTTTTAAGCAGCTCAGAGCTCATCAACACCATCAAGGACAATATAGTCAGAAGCGCAGAGGAGCGCGTGGAAAGCAGTTTAATGCAAACACTACGTGATTTTGATCACACCACAAATATTAATGTCTCAGAAGTGAAGGGACGGTTGCATTTTTTGAGTCAGCGAGTGCAGGAGGATTTCTCTGAAGTTAAAAGTCAAGTACAGGACCTGAAGCTGCTATTCAGCAGGATCTTTGCAGCTGTTTTTGTTCTGTATTTGTTTACAGAGTCTGTCATGTACCTTCGCTCTTATTTGACGTCTGTAAGATTTGACAACACGTATATCACAGGAGGGCTCAGGAGGAAAGCAGTCGAAAAAGGGATCGCGGTTGAAGCAAAGGATGTGAAAAATGGAGTAAACTCCACCAGTTTCAGAATAACTAAAAGGGAACTTTTCAAATGCCTGTCTCCTGCTCTGGTGATCACTCTGTATCTGTTAATGACAATATTTTTGATAGTGCTGGACCATTTCTTGTATTACTTGGTGAAATCAGGTGGTCCTTGGATTTCAAACATACCATCCACCAACATCAGCATCAACGTCAACTTCAAGGTAACCCACTCCACCAGTTTCTCATTAAAATACAGATATACTGATGAAATATAACTCCAATAACATGCATTCCTTTTACATTTCTACTAATGAAAATGTACAAAAAGTAATGAAGTGCTATAAAGACAATATTGTTCAAAAGCTCAATATTGAAAATATCATTAATAATTAATATATAATTAATTAATTTATTGCATTTTGATGTGCAGGCTCCTGCTCAAAATACTTATTTTAGAATCTCTCACATATAGTATAGAGCTTTCAAAGATTTGAGCTAAAGGCCCATTCACACCAAGGACGATAACTATAAAGATAAAGATAAAAATATAGTTCTAAAAATCGTTTTCAATATTAAAGAATAGCAGAGTTCACACCAAATCTAAAATGTTAATGGCACAGAGAAACAATATTGTTGGAATCACTTTCAGAACAATTTTATCCAGCTGATGATCGATAAAAACATTGACAGCCAATCAGAATCCATCCTGCTTTTAAGAGCTCGAGCATTTAAAGTGACAGACAAGCACGTGCTTAGAATAAAACGTTATCGTCCGCTGGTGTGGACCACTGAATGTAAAAAAATATGGACGTAGTGTCTGTGACGTCACCCATAGGATTCTGATAAGCAGTTTTGAAGCGTAAAGTAGGCCTACACTGTAAAAAAAAAAATCAGGTCTCCAATTGAAAATTTTCTAGTGACTGATCACATCTAAATTTTTTAGTTGGCCAAAATAAATTTCTGTGAATTAAATTGCATCAATTCACAGAAATTCAATTTGGCCAACTGAAAATTTTTGATGTGATCAGTCACTAGAACATTTTCAATTGGAGACCTGAATTTTTTTTACAGTGTAGGGACGAGCTGGCCGTTGCCATCTTGGCAGCGCGTCATCGCGCGTCAATCCCGGATAACAGAAAATGAGCAAAAAGGTGGGATCAAGCCTGTAGTGCTCCAGTCAGAAATTGAAGCTTTCGCGCCTCGATCGCCCCCCGGTGGCCGGTCCCAGTATAGCTCCTAAACCCCGCCTCTCCATGTATTTCAATGGGCGCGAGACACACTAAACTATTTAATTACACTTCAAATAATTGTTTCCTAAAGATGGTTTCTGTCATTTTAGGCAGTTTTTATTACAATAATTTCATTTCAAGTGTTCGTTTTTTAAATAAGTTTAGTTTTAGTGAGTTATTTGATGCTATAAAAACGGGGGTGTGACGTCATGATTGACAGCTGAGATTGACGGCTTCTCTGAGTGAAGTTGTCACTGAGGCACTAACGGACTTTTTTCTGGATTTTTGTGAGGAGATTGGAGCTTTAGCTTTCATTTCTACACTTCCATAACTGTTTATTTCACACCAACATAATTAATTATTCTGCATCTGTGAGAGTGTGGGCGGGCTTTTGATAATCGCGCCTCTACTTCCTGTTCTCTACTGCGCAACTCCGGTCCCGAGATCGCTACTGCGCAGACTCGGTCCCAAGATGTCAGCGCCGTGAGCGGGCCTATGAAAGCTTCAACTTTGGTCAGCGGAAGTCAATGGAGTCGCGTCGTCCATATTTTTTTACAGTCTATGGGTGGGATGCGTAACAGACAGCAAATAAATGGCTATCCACCCGTCACTCGAAGTGGCCACGCCCTTAATTATGCAGAACTTTAATGCTTTATATAATGTAAACGAATGAGTTACCCCCCTCACAGTTGTCATGAAGGGCAAAATTACCCGTATAGACCAAAACCACAATTTGTACCAGGCTGTAAACCTGTTTTATTCTGCTGTAAAGTTTGGCATTTTAACATGGGGCTCAATGAGATTCTGCTCCCTTATGGAGCCTGTCCCTAGTGGCCAGTCGATGAATTGCAGTATATGTCACTTCCGTATTGGCTTCAAGAGAAACTGCGGGAGGTTACCGCTTGGTGTGGACACTAATATAGTTATCTTTATAGTTATCGTTCTTGGTGTGAACGGGCCTTTAGTCTGTTATGTTTATTATTTACAATGAGACGTTAACTGATTTAGCATAAACAACTCACTGACATGTAATTTATAAGCTAAACGTGGGTTACATTTACAATTAAAAATCTAAAAAAAATAGGCCAATACAAGCCTATTTTACATTTTGAAGAATTGGCGGCTAATAAACAATGAAATCCTTAGGCTGCGCTATTGTATGATACTTATCTAAACTACGGTTAGTTTCAGGGGTGGACCTATGCTCTCTATTTTATTTCATTAAAAAAATCAGGTTCCCGTAAGAATCACATCGTGTTCATAAAATTACATAAAGTTACGTTTTCTAATGAGATAAAATTGTATATGCCTCAACTTACCTTTTTACCTCATCAGTCAAATTCTCCTACAAGCTCTGAGAATCGTATTGTCATGTTTACATCGTGTATATCGGAGCAGGTCTAGATTTTTTTCACTTCAATCTGAAATGTTGTCAAGTGAAAGTAGGCCTAAATGTTTCCCTAAATGAAAATAAAGAAAATAAGCAGGCTAGTTACTGTCCTCTATTGTGAAGAATAACGCTTCTCTCTTCTCTTCCCCTTTATCTTTCTAATCATCTCAGGTTGGAACAGAAGTGTTCCTTTGTAAGATCTTTGGTTCAGACTGTCAGCTTGAATTGTTCAACTTCAACAGAACTTATGCAGCCCTCATTCACTCGGATCCAAACGTGTGTGAGACCCAATTCAGTAAACTGAACCCTAGTGTAGTGATGGCGCTGGTGTTCCTCTATCTGTTCAGCTACACACTGCTGCCGCTGGAGGTTTACGCTCGACGCCTTCGGAGGAAAGTAGCAGCTTCTTTTTTCCAGCAGCAGGAGGAGAGAAGGGTTGAATTCCTTATTAAGAAGATTCAAACTAAACAAAAAGGAAAACAAAATGTTTTCTTTATAGAAACCAAACATCAAGATGAATATGTCTCTGGGATGACAGATCAGTTACATTAAATAATAGATCTACTCTTTAGGCTATATCTTATAGCCTACATTTTTACTGACTCCTACTGTACATACTGTAAATATCATATTAAAATAATACATTTACAGAATCAAATATTTTGTTCAACATTGATTTTTCCTAATTAACAAACTTCTCAATTCCATGTACAAAAGTATTAAAGCAAAAAAGTAAACCAAAATGTACAATTATTTTCTGACCAATTATTTATCCATGCACATCAACATTATTATTTAAATAGATGTGCCCTCATCATTTTTAATCAAAATAACTTCCGCTCCCTCTTGAAACAATATGTTTTCCTCTTGAGGGTTAAACAGTCACTCATATCAGAACGCAGCACCACGACCATCCAATAGAGTGGTGCAGGTATGACATAAATTTGTAGGCCAAAATGTGGAAGCGAGTTAACATTTGATCTCTTCCGGTTCCCTCTTCCAGAAAATCAATTGGTTTTTTGAATGGGTTTTTGTTTATGTGGCTGAAAAAAGGTCTGTGGTGAACACAAGCTCAAGACACTTTCATGTTTTATTCTACAACATAAAATACATCACTTTTTTAAGATGTTACGTGTCTTTACAAAAGGCAGTTGCTAACAAGTGGCTCAATGGGACTACAGAGGCTACATAGGACATTAAAGGTCCCCTTCTTCGCGATTCCATTGTTCAAACTTTAGTTAGTGTGTAATGTTGCTGTTAGAGCATAAATAATACCTGTAAAATTATAAAGCTCAAAGTTCAATACCAAGCGAGATATTTTATTTAACAGAAGTTCCCTTTCAAAGCCTACAGCGAACGGCTGGCTTGGACTACATCCTGGTATTTCCTGCTTTAATTACGTCAATAGAGCAGTAGAACAGACTAACCTCCACCCACAAAGAAACGCGAAAAAGGGGGCACGGTCTTGTTGCTGTCCCACGTGGAGAAGCGGACGGTCGCGTGGAGAAAAGGAACTGTTGCGTTGAGTGTGTTTATCGCCATGTCATCGAGACGCTGTTATTTTCATCCAGGAGTCAAATCACCTTTGTTTGGCTTTCCCAGGGACGCTGTAGAGATTATTGAACGCATACATCTCTCCGTTAAGAGGCGTGACCTTTCCAACGTGCACTAAGCTGCTGTCAAATTACAACACAGGAACCGCTTTCACGTGCGCTAAGCTGTGGTCGAATCACAGCACAGGAACCGCTTGCACAATCAGAACTCGTTACGAATTTCTGAAGGAGGGACTTTATAGAACAAGGAAATCACCAGCCGTTTTTAGGACAGTGGAAACAGCGGGATACAGATAAGTAAATAGTGTGAAAAATACTGTGTTTTTTTACACGCGAAACATGAACACATGTTATATTGCACACTGTAAACACAATCAAAGCTTCAAAAAAACACGAAGAACGGGACCTTTAAACGTCATCACACTGAACAGGTAACCTCAGTCCGCTTTTACAGCCTCGTTATGCTTATAATTGTGTTCTTATAAACTAGTCTAACTCAAACTCGACGTTCTGGGAAAATGTTACAACAACTCTCTCAGATAAAAACTGAAAGAGTTGTTGGAAGCTTAGTGGTGGTGATGTTGAAGTTGTGGTGTAGTCCGTTTATAACCTACCTTTAGCTCTTTACATCAACTGCAACTCTTAATACGATTAATTTAACAATAATCTCAAATGATTATTTAAGTATTATATATATATAGTTAAGCATTATAGTAATGGCTTCCAGAAAGTTAAAATAACAACGGCAGGAAGACAGTTTGGCCCGTTATGTGAGACCTCCTCAAAGTTCAACTCTGAGTTCACTTTCCTGTTGATGAAGAAACACGCAGTGAATAGACAACATTCGACAAGAGAGATTTAACATCATATCTCATACAAGCTGATTGAGACACATCCAAAATCAAGTCCTGCCCTATATTTTTCCATATCAGCCATTTCACTTGTCACAATAGAGGAAAAAACACCATTGTAACTTCCGTTTTATGGCGACTTTAAATTATTATAATTTTGTCTTTTGATGTTTTTAATTTATAGTACTGTACTGTAAGTGGCATGTCATCTGACACTTTAAAAGGATAAAAAGACCTCAGTGTTTAACAGAGTGAAAACTGCTTTCTGCTTTTACCTTACTGTTCACAATCCATTAGGGCACCATGTTACATTTGACATACAGCACAGTGCTCGGTCTGGAGGGACTGGATGATGGAAACATGACAATGGACAGGAAATCAAAAAAGTCTTACAGCACAAAAAAAGCAACTATAAATATTTAGGTGCCTGCAGTGTGTGCATCAGTATCAGTGGTTTATCATATGACTGCCTGGTAGCCTATATTAAATAACTTGTAGATAATAAGGGTTTAAATCAGAAGGAATCATGTTTTTCTTCTCTTTTGTGAGAAAGATCTCACATCTTACTGACATCAAACAGATGAACAGGTACATCTGAATATGCAATCCCACAATGAGGTTTGTTTTTAATAAGATCTTTGATCTATTTCAGTCAGCTTTTTGCAGTTTGTGTGGTGCAAATTATAAGACAAAGAGGGCAAAAATGATTGTGAAAAAGGTAAATTATAATTGCTTTTGGCACAAAATTCTTTATTAACATTAAAAGTGGAACTAACAGGGGAAATTATTTTAAATATAACCACTTAAAAGCACATGTCAGTGTTTTATAATTTTATAATTCACAGTATGCTGATTAAATGACTTTTATACTACGGGGCTGTTGAATGCTTGAATCTGACTTGTTGACAAACGTTCTAAGGTGTGCAATTATTTTCATGTTCAAGTAGTTCCAGGCAGGTCTTGACCTGAAAAAAGAATAAAAGAAAAAACAAATTATTTCCATGTTTTTTTTGCCACAAAATTACTCTCTCCTACATCCACACACATACAGTACAGACACACATACAGTGTCAGTGCTACTCCCGTCTGAGAAAGAAGGTCCCACCTCAATGAAATTGGCCATGGGGCTGCTGATAACAGCTTAACCATCCTCAGGAACCACGGTTGGTTTTGCCAGAGTGGTGCCACGAGTAAAACTGAGCATCTGTCTTCCCTGACTCGGTTGATGACTCAGGGTAGCAGAGCTACAGAAGGTAAGATGACTTAGAGTGACTTGAGGCAGCGGAAGAACTGGCCCGCTTCGGCAGGAAGTGGCTCATCGCCTGCGACGACTTCTGGGCCACTGTAAAATGCTCAGCGAAGCCATCCATTGTGGAACCGATCAGACAGGAGTCTTGTAGGCATCCTTGATCTCTATCAAGTTCCTCCAAAGGTGGCGCTCAAGGACCACCAAATTGGCCATAGCACAACCTATCGCTTGGGCTGTAGACTTAAGGCCAATTTATACTTCTGTGTCGAGTGTACGCCGTAGCTACGCCGTAGGCTGTGTGATGCGCGCGAACCCTACGCCGTACCCTACGCCGTACCCTGACGCGCACCTCTCCAAAAATGTAACAACGCGTTAATTCTACGCGGACCACAAGCGCTGTGATTGGTCTGCCAGAACCCCTCCCTCAGGTCAATAAATAAATAAAAAATCTGCGATAGGAGTGTGTGTGTGTGTGTGTGTGTGTGTGTGACCAGAAATGGGATGATAGTTTCTTCCTTATGTCTGCTATAACACAATATTTTGTAGTCCAGAGATTACCACTACTGAAAACAGCGCCACGAGCTCTGCATGATTTCACAAACGCATTCCAGCGCCAGATCGCCTCTTATTTAACTCTACTAATCAACTAGAGATGCTTAATTTGTATTAGATCCAACAACTCAAGCTGCAAGAAAAGCCGCTATCTCACTGCTAATACTCCAAAAATGAATGTACACATTCTACACAACAAGCTGTTTCTTCTTCGGCTGTTGTCTTGATTACACCATCATGCCCGAGGACACTGCCTACTAGCGTCTGCATATGTAATTGCACATTGACGCGGACAACAACGCAAAAGTATAAAACCAACGCGTTACTTGCGGCGTAGAGGATACGGCGTAGGTCCGACGCAGAAGTATAAATCAGCCTTTAGTGGTGCACAGGGTGAGGTCTGTTGTGCAACGCAATTTGAAGGCCCAGTGTCTGGACCAGTTTCATCCATGGCATGCAGAAGCTTGGTCTGGTAGACTTGAAAGACCGCCATTGTATGAAGGGCGGATCCAGCTTGACCATTTGCGGCATACGCTCTGGACACGAGGGTAAATGTTGTTTTGCATGGCTTAGAGGGATGGGCAGCTCTCCCAGTCGAGGGCCGTGGGCAGGCAGAAATGCACGATGACGGCCCCTTACAGTGGGGGAAGCTTTTTCAACCGAGGTGAGGTGACGGTGACTGAGGTGACGGTGACGCATGTTGAGTAGGGGGCGCGCCACCATGACTTTGTGGACTTACTACACAACACAGCCAAATACAGAAACTTATGCAACAACACAACCATATACAGAAACATATGGAAATACTCAAAACACAACCAAATACAGAAACGCCTGCAAATACTCACAACACAACCAAATACAGAAACGCGCTGCTAATACTCACAACACAACCAAATACAGAAACGTGCTGCAAATTCTCACAACACAACCAAATACAAAAACGTCTGCAAATACTCACAACACAACCAAATACAAAAACGTCTGCATATACTCACAACACAACCAAATACAGAAACGCCCTGCAAATACTCACAACATAACCAAATACAAAAACGCCCTGCAAATACTCACAACACAACCAAATACAGAAACTCCCTGCAAATACTAACAACACAACCAAATACAGAAATGCCCTGCAAATACTCACAACACAACCAAATACAGAAACGTCTGCAAATACTCACAACACAACCAAATACAGAAACTCCCTGCAAATACTAACAACACAACCAAATACAGAAATGCCCTGCAAATACTCACAACACAACCAAATACAAAAATGCCCTGCAAATACTCACAACACAACCAAATACAGAAACGTCTGCAAATACTCACAACACAACCAAATACAGAAACTCCCTGCAAATACTAACAACATAACCAAATACAGAAATGCCCTGCAAATACTCACAACACAACCACACACAGAAACGTCTGCAAATACTCACAACACAACCAAATACAGAAACATGCTGCAAATACTCACAACACAACCACATACAAAAACGTCTGCAAATACTCACAACACAACCAAATACAGAAATGCCCTGCAAATACTCACAACACAACCACATACAAAAACGGCCTGCAAATACTCACAACACAACCAAATACAGAAACATGCTGCAAATACTCACAACCCAACCAAATACAAAAATGTCTGCAAATACTCACAACACAACCAAATACAGAAATGCCCTGCAAATACTCACAACACAACCAAATACAAAAAGCCCTGCAAATACTCACAACACAACCAAATACAGAAACGTGCTGCAAATACTCACAACACAACCTCATACAAAAACGTCTGCAAATACTCACAACACAACCAAATACAGAAACGCCATGCAAATACTCACAACATAACCAAATACAAAAACGCCCTGCAAATACTCACAACACAACCAAATACAGAAACGCCCTGCAAATACTCACAACATAACCAAATACAAAAACGGCCTGCAAATACTCACAACACAACCAAATACAGAAACATCTGCAAATACTCACAACACAACCAAATACAGAAACGCAGATCAGGATGTTAAAATAAACAAAAAACTCACCTTTCAGGTCATCGACAGCATTGACGAGTAGACACAGTGAACAATAAGCAGTCCCAGCAAGTTCGTCACTTGTGGTCTGTGCTATTTGCAGACTGTTTAGTTGCGTTGTGAGCGCATTTCTCTATTTGGTGGTCATAATGATTCGCTCAACATCACAAATCTATTGATTTTCTCTTTCATTGTTTCTGGAGTATGATACAATTTCACACTCAATATCTCTTTTTGTTTAAATGCCTGATGGAGACTTCAAAGCCTCAAAAGGTGATCACATCGAGGGGTGAGAACCAGAGGGACATAAGTGAAATTTTGGGTGAAATGGAGATATTCTTGCCCCTGTGCATCTGACGAGGTAGAATAATTGCCATAAATATTTATGGCTACACTGGCTGCCACTTTAACTCAACTTTTATGAACAGTTTACCCAAGTCCATCAAAGAGTGCATTTGGGAGAGCTAGGAATAAAACTGTTACTTTGTACCTTTGTCCAACTACATGTCCAGCATTATTCATACCTCTATCACAGCACACTTAAAGCTCTGCTGCAGTAGCACTATCACCTGTCTCATAGCAACTGCCTCTTTGTGCTGTCCACATCACCATGACATTTCAAAGATAATACACCGATGAAACCATTATCAGGGAAAGAAAGTGCAAGCATTAGTCAAAGAAATTACATAAATAAATGCAAAGGCAGATCTAAAGAAGTTAATTATTAGCATTCAAATGTTTAGGAGAACATTTTATCCAGTGGGAGCCCTTTAATGAGGTCAGATATCGAAAGCATAATGTATGATAATGGACATGTGTAGAGTCACAGAGAAGACCAAACACAAGAAATGAGAGGCAGAAAAAAGGTCTTCCACAGAAGATTGTGATAATAAGGTTGAGGTCAGTTAGAGTGAGATCAGTTCAAGAGATGAATGAAGCTTATTCTGAAAACTACATTTTCAGGACAATAGAAAACATTTATTACCAATGTAAAGCATAAACAAAAGTCTCTGATTAAAGGGATAGTTCACCAAATAATGAAAATTCTGTCATTATTTCCTCACCCTCATGTCACTCCTAACCCATATTTTCTTTCATCTGTGCAACACAAAAGGAGAAATATTAAAGTTCCTCTTTTATATGCAATTGCAGTAAATGGGGACTTTCAAGCATCAAAAATGATGCAAAACTACCATAATACTGTGATAAAAGTCGTCCATACGACGTGTGCTATATTCCAGGTTTTAGATAAAATTTTGTAATTGAAGTTTTTATTAACTGAAATTGTCTTGACATGTGCTGGTATGTTCGTGAAAGAAGTATTAAAGGAGATTTAAGTTCCAAGGAGATAGCAAGTTTCAGACTGTTCCTGCTCCATTGCTTCTGAAGACTTCACTGTAAAAAAGTATTGTATTTTTAACTGTAAAAGACTAAAAATGTTACAATGAAACTGTTAATTGGTTAAAAATGAGTTCCCATAAATAACAGAGGCCAGCTAGTAGACTCACTGTGCGAGTACACCCCACTCCTCTGATCTCAAAAGACGCTAGCGTCCGACTCTAATGCTGCATGGCGGACCGGGGTTCGAGTCCTGATTGGGCAGGTTCAAACGGTAGGGGTTGCATTGGTGCCGTGACCCGGATGGGAGTGAGGTTTAGGGAGCCCGATCTCATGAAAATACGTATAAATAATACGAGTGTGCAATCTCGTGGAATGTATACGGCAAAATGAGTTTTGGAGTGCATATGGTACGCCGTTTTTCCCGTGCATATGATACGCACTTTATGGCGTATTATACGTACAAACCCCCCACCCCCTACCCTCACCCTACCCAAAAGCGTGTCATGTATACGCCATAAAGTGCATATCATGCACGCGAAAAACTGCGTACCATATGCACTCCAAAACTCATTTTGGCGTATACATTCCACGAGATTGCACACTCATACTATTGATACGCATTGTCATGAGATCGTGTTGGGTTTAGGGGGGTGAGTGTAACGGAGGCCAGCTAGTAGCCTAGTTGCTGTGCGAGTAAACCTCACTCTCTAGCGAATGACACTAAGGGCTGCAGCCTTTAGCCTCCTTGTTAGAGCATCTGACTCTCATGTCGGCAGACCTGGGTTCAAATCCCGCTTGGAGCGGGCTGGTTCAAACAAGAGGGGTTACACTTACACTTCACATTTGATTTGTTTTCCCATTTTAATAATTATGTTTATTATCAGTTATACTGGATTAGGGGTTTACATCTCATGCTGTTAAATTAATGTTTATTTCATTATTTTACTGCCATGTGTGTAACCATGATGATGTTCAGTTTGTGAAACTAGTTTTTATATTGGCTTGTGGAAAAGCTACTTGTAATGAACTTTGATCCATCATGTGGTTTCTCTTTTTTTTTTTTTTTATAAAAAACTATATGTTCTCATAAATTTCTCATTTTACGTTCTATAGAGAAAATAACGCGATGGTTTGGCAACATTAAGGTGAGTACATATATTGTCTTTTAAAAATAAAAATAATTGACAAAATGGACAGACACATCATCAGAAATGCATTAATCAAGAACATTATTGTATTTCTTTTATGTGATGACAAAATGGAAAATGGATACAGAGAGGGAAGAGTTTGTTATAATGCACCAGTGTATAATTTAATGAATCAGCCCTCAGACACACACAAGTTGTCTTGATTCAGATGGGGTTTGTTAGTGCTAGTGAGTGACACAGACAGTGACGCAGACTGATGATGACACCATTATAGATTGCTTTCAGAAAATATATTCATTATTTAGAGACTCCATTCAGATAACTTTGAAATTCACTTAATGAGCAGCTTTTTTCATAGCATTTCAAGATGTATATATACCATATTTATTTATATGGATGGCGTTTTCGACTCTTCAGTTATTAAGTCTAGACTATAGGCTATTTACATAGACTTTCCTGGCTATGCACAAGCCTTTGCACTCATTAGACACTTACACATTGTGCATAGGTTTAAGCAGCTTATACTGAACAAACAATGATTAGTTTCTCATTCGCATTCGTTTTTTTTCACTGTTTAGTGACTAAGCATAAACAAATTATTAGTGAACTTTGGCTGAAGTATTCTTTTAAGACTCACTGTTATGATAAATGAATAACCAGTGAAGTCTCCAATTATAAACATTAGCTGCTTCTTAAATATAACTGGTTTACTGTTTCATTAACATGCCCTCCAAGAAGCTCAATTTTGTGGCAACAGGGACACCGCGTGGAATTCAGAAGAATTACGTCTAGGAATTTGAGCTCAGTGATGTTTTGGGTTTGAGAGGAGAAACATGTGTTGTTGTAGGCCACGTTGTACAAGGCGTGATTTAACATGCATTTGTATTTCTGGACTCGACCAGCTTATGACTTGGATATTTTGCCTTTATACGTATATAGTCTAGACCTATTGAGCGGACTATTTTGATGTTTTATTAAGGCTATATGATAATAGGCCTACAGTTTTACTGATTCCTTACAGGATACAATTCACGTGACAAGAGAACGGGAAAAACGTGATATGATTAAATATGCTTCATCAATTTTGATCGATTCAAGATGTCCTTTTGCATCTGCTCAAACAATTAAGAAACAACTAATCGACATTTAATCTTCGCGTTACATCCTGTAGCCTACACTGCACAACATCATAAACGCATCAGTAAAACAAAATCTGCGGTGTCCTTAAAAGAGAACCACGTTGATTATAAATGCATTATTAACATAAAAAATACCAACATAAATAATATATAACTTATTCCTTCACTTATAAATCAATAACATTTAGCCAATAGCATTCACAAAATGTAACAATATTTTGTAATGCTATTTATAAATCGATTTTTTTTTTTTAATATCTATATACATGGAAATAACATAACGATACTAATGATAATTCTGTATTATACTCTACGCTTGGGTTCTTTTATTATCCCAGGGCTACTGCACCTGTGCCGTCTTTAAATGACGCTCACGCAGGTACCTTGCGTCATGCGCAGAGGCTGAAACGCGGAAGCAACATTCCACGTCACTTGAGGTGGATTTAGCGCGAGCCAGCCTGGATTCTGACAGGAGAATTTAGCGCTTCCTTGACGTGAAACTCGCCGGATGTGATGCCACGAACATTTTGGCTTTACGCTCAAACGGACAGCGAACGGAATATTTGCGGGTTGTAAACGGAGAATTCGTCTCAAGGTAATGTTTGTGTGCGGGTCTGTACTGCGGTCAGAGGCGGCTGCTGAATGTCGCCGTTTTATTGGTTAGTCAGTGTTTCCTGACGCCGTGTGTCCATCAGTGCAGATGATATGATGGCTATATATAATTATAATAGGTCTGTATTTCGCTATTGCTGAGTCTAAAACAAAGCGAGTTACCTAAACAGGAAGCATTTTTGTGCTCCATAGAAGTACTAAGATTCCCAAATATGAAGAACGCGCGTATGATGTCCAAAAATGCTGTTTAGAGAGGCAGCTCACATCAGCTTGTTGTAGGTTATGGGCCCTTTTTACTTTGATTCACTGATCGTGGCATTATGGATATTCTTGCTCCCTTCTCTTGGCATAATTTTTCAGATTTTATGATAGATAAACTACTTATTAATTTTTTTTTGCTAGCGTATAACGTCTCTAAATGTCCCTTATGTCAAGTGAGATGCACCTGTCTCCACACAATTACATTATTTATTTACATAGTTCACAAATTGATCTTTTGTTTATTACATTGGCATTGCCATGATTATTATGTTATCTAAAATAAAAGTGTGCTGTAGTATTTGTCATTACCTATTAAAATTAGTGCTAGAGAAAAATAGATTAATCACATCCAAAATAAAAGTTTGTGTTTACATAGTATATATGTGTGTACTTTTGTATAATTATTATGTATATATTAATACACAGGCATGCATTTTTATATTTTCATAAATTCTTATTTATATATATATATATATATATATATATATATATATATGCAAATATTTCTTAAATATATATATATTTATTTATATATATATATATGCAAATATTTCTTAAATATATATATATTTATTTATTTATATATGCAAATATTTCTTAAATATATATATATATTTATTTATTTATATATATGCAAATATTTCTTAAATATATATATATATTTATTTATTTATATATTTATTTATTTATTTATTTATTTTTATTTATATATATATATATATATATATATATATATATATATATATATATATATATATATATATATATATATATATATATATATATATATTATACACACATAATAATTATACACAGTACACACACATATATTATGTAAACACAAACGTTTATTTTGGATGGGATTAATCACGATTTATTTTTCTCAAGCACTAATTAAAACACATCAGGTCAATCAAGCTAAGTAACGCTGTCAAGGGTGTATTCAACTGTCACTACTGTGTTATGGGGTGTGTGCATGTTTTGTACATTTTTTTCAGAGGAAACACCTTCACATTACCTTTACTGATTCACTGTGATTTTCAGGACACTATTGGCAGTAGGTCAGCACAGTCTGCTTAATGTGCTGTAATTGTGCTCAGCAAACAGTAATGCAGCCCTCCTGGATTTTTCCCCTGTGAATCTAAATCTTTTTGTCTAGGGTGGGACATTTTTTTGCCTACAAGATGCAGTGAATGCAGAGCTTTACCAGCCACTCAATTTTTTTTTACCAGCCGTTTTGATTAAACTAATTATTGAACTGATATACAGGTTTTTAATTCAGATTTATTTCCACATTTGAGGATCAAAAAGTGATCCCTCATAAATCCAAGAATAATACAAGAACAGGGATTAACGAAACATTGTTTTCTTATTAAATACAGTATACCTTTTTTGGGGGGGATTATTTTATTTTTTCTTTATTTGTTTTAGACATTTTAGATGATATTTAAAATGATCTGGAATTGTGCAAATGTCAAAATCAAGTGAACCTGGGGTGCTTTTGTATTTGAAATAGTGGTCATTCGATATAGGTTTTTTTTTTAATGGCTGAGCTGATATCTTAAAATGCAGGGTGGCCGATATAACACACTATTTGTTTACTGTTAAGACAAAATTCTGCCCTGAAACCAGCGGCTCTAAATATCATGTCCCTAGTCAACTTTGCCTGCGCCTGTTCCTCAATCTATAAACAAATTGGTTTGTTCATCAAGGACTAGTTTTTGTTTCTAAACAACAACAATTCTTGTCAAATGAGACGTGTTGCTTGCCATAGTGGCTGTCTGGTAAAGAATCCAAACTGACTTAAAGCTACACTGTGTAACTTTTTTAGTCTATTCTTAGCTAAAAACACTTAGTTCTTTCAAAAATATATGTGCTCATTAATGTATATTTACTTCTTTCAAGTAATAAAGTATTCTCGTAAGTTTATAATATGCCATTGAAAATACATTAGGTAATGGGATCTAACGGTGGTCGCCATGTTGCCCCTCCATCTTGAAAGTACATTAGCCAAAGAGGGACATACCCGTAAATTCAAGCTTCGCTTTTCGCGTTTTAACCGGTTTTAATACTCGATGGCACTGTACAAAATTCTCTGCCTCGCGCATGTGCGCGTCAACTTGTTCAGACTTGTCTGGTGCATGCGCAGAGAGTTTTCATCTCAGCAGCTCCAGTAACAGAGTTATACGGAGTTTTCCTGGCTTGTTTATTCCTCAAAAGTCTGTTTTTCCTTGTGTGGTATTTCTGTGCGTTAATAACTCCGTAAGTAATAATAGTTATTGTCATTGTAGATGTGTTTCAGAGTGTGTCATCGCGTAAATCAGTTGATGTCACCTCAGAAGTATTTTTGTGTCAACATACAATAGCGTAATGCTCACCTATTTGAATAATCATTCAGTTATTTTGTTATCAACAATGTTTATTCGTTTATAGAAAATATTTGCTTGTAATGTATGTTGATGGAAATATGTATCAGGTCTGATCGGCATATTAACAATTGTTATACAGAGCGCACTGCAGTGCTAACGTTAAAGCGCCGCACACACTTTTGTAACCCGACACCGCTTGTTAGCAGCGGCAGCTCCGCTCCTTTTAATGCAGCTGCCTTTAGCGCCTATATATGGTACAATAAGCTCTGGTTTACGGTTACATTATACAAATGTAACTTATAAGTATAGTTATACAGTTCTTAACTGTGTATGTATATTTACCATCCTTATTTGTTCTCTCACAGAAACCACATTTATGTACATATCCACGCAAACCTGTTTATGCCTTGCAATTGGATGACTGAATAAACATTACTAGCATCAAAGTTCACTCTGGATTAGCTGCAGTTCTTTCTAGCCGAATAATTAGGCCAGTTGAGTTCCAACCATCCCACTGCGCACAGAATATCCCACAGGCACCGTGTCGAATGTGGACGAGGTCGAACTGGAAGCCATGTTAATCTTGGACTAAATCGGCCACCGTAGGAGTTGAAACGAAATCGGAATTGAGAGGAACAGAAACTAAAGTTCACTGGATGGTCATATACCTTTTCACCACTAGATGGGGGAAAATATCACACAGTGTAGCTTTAAATTATTTGGCTGGTGGTAACTTCCAATCCTGATTGTGTCTGTTTATTCAGACCATCATGCTAATTTTGGCCTTTTTTTCTTGTCTGCAGAGTGTCTGATTTGGTGCTCGATCTTCATGGGCGAATCAGGGTCACGGCGCTCCACCCTGGTCTCCAGGCTTCCCATCTTCAGACGTAGTGTACGAAAGAGACAGGACTCGCTCCCCTCCTCACCCTCTTCCGGTGGTATCGGCAATGGCGTCCACACTTCCTCTCCATCCAGCACGAACTCCAGCTCCAGCAGCACGGGCAAACGCCGCAGCCTGTTCCGCGCTCCGTCACTCAGCTTCCACAGCAAGAGGAACAGCGACCCGACCCAGCTCAGCCTGGACAATCACAGCCAGGATTCTGAAGACGTCTTTCGAGACAGTTGCATCTCAAAGACGCGGCATTCGTTCGGATTCGGCGGACACAAGAAGAAGATCCCACGATCTCAGACAGAAAACCTTGAGAAAGTGTCAGCCAACCGCAATGTGTTCATTAACTGCATCAGCTCACGGACGAATGAGGGAGATGATTCGGGGTTCCTCGATGACGTGAGCAGCAAGAGATCTTCTAAGCACAAGAAGATGCTGCCCAAGTCCTTCTCAGCTCACCAGCGGGTTTCCAAAAACTTGTCCAATGTCCTGGATCAGGCTAATGGTCAGGATAGCGCAGAAGAGCCTCCTAAAACTGGTACCCCAGGTTCCTGGCCTGGAGAATTGGCTGAGAGTTCTCTACAGTCACCCATGATCTCAGAAGACCGCACCACAGCAATCACACCATCCGATTTCGTTCACGTCACCGAAGACTCTGTCTCGGAAGTGGACGCTTTGCCTGCCCCCAGCCCAGCTGCTCCACCTGAAACCTTTAGCCAAGCTGTTTCTACCTCACAGGTGTCCATCACCCCAGCCCAGACTGTCACGGAAAAGCCCTTACTGCCAGATACCAGCCACACAGCCAACACACAGTGCGAGAGCACAACTGCCCATACAGAACCAGTAACGCTGCAGACGGTGAAAGAGCTGAACCTTGACACTGATCCTAATGCAAACGTTAACCCTGACCAGTCAGAGGCCAGTGAGATTGAACAAGCTCCAGAATTAAGTGAGGGCAGCAGCTCCAATCCAGACACCCGTGAGAGGAGGTCCAGGAACGCTTTTCTCATCCAGCAGGCAGGAAGGTCATCGGGCCTGAGCAAACTGGAGACCAGGCCAAGTCACCTGAGAAAGCCACACACAGGTAATGTCAGCGAACTCGCTTGCTGTTTTGTGTTCATAGTGTTTTAAAGGGTTAGTTCACCCAAAAATGAAAATTCTGTCAGTAATTACTCACCCTCATGTTGTTCCAACCATGTAAGACCTTCGTTCATCTTCGGAACATAATTTAGTATATTTTTGATGAAATCTGAGAGCTGTCTCACTCCTCCATAGGCTTTCAGAGGGACTGAAACTTGATGGCCCAGAATAGTAAGTATAAACGTCATTTAAGGAGTCCAAATGACTACAGTGGCTCTGTATTAAGTCTATCATGCGACGAAAATACTTTTTGAGCGGAAAAACAACAAAAATAACGACTTTATCACACTATTATTGTTGTTCAATTTGAGCCTCTGACGAGAGTTCGCGGGAGTGCCACGACGCATGCGTGAGAACTGAGATTACGGCGTTCTTCTTCTACTACTACTTGACTGGCTGCTCACTCTTTCGGAGTAGGGTTAATCTCAGTTCTCGCGCCTGCGTCGTGGCACTGCCGCGAACTCTCGTCAGAGGCTCAAATTGAACAACAATAATAGTGTGATAAAGTCGTTATTTTTGTTGTTTTTCCGCTCAAAAAGTATTTTCGTCGCATGATAGACTTAATACTGAGCCACTGTAGTCATTTGGACTCCTTAAATGAAGTTTTTACTTACTATTCTGGGCCATCAAGTTTCAGTCCCTCTGAAAGCCTATGGAGGAGTGAGACAGCTCTCAGATTTCATCAAAAATATACTAAATTATGTTCCGAAGATGAACGAAGGTCTTACATGGTTGGAACAACATGAGGGTGAGTAATTACTGACAGAATTTTCATTTTTGGGTGAACTAACCCTTTAAGTGTATAAATATACACACATACAGATATTACGCAGCGCCTGAAAATAGTCCCCAGCACGCTCCCTGTGCAAGCAGGTTGTCACGTTGGTTATGTTGACGGAAGTTAGCCTATTTTCAGGCGCTGTAATATCATTGCGCCACTGCTTCCATGGTACGGCAGCAAAGTTCCTTGATTATTACACAGGAATGAGAGTATAGTTCCTAGCCATATCGGCCTAGAAAATTGCAACTTTTCATTTTCCGTTGGCCTTAGTACACGATGTAACTACAGAAGAGTCAAGTTTTAAATAGGAAAAATATCGATACTCTTTGGTAATTTTTTTGAGCGCGATGCTAACGGTCTAATCGGATTCAATGATCTATGCTAAGCTATGCTAAGTGCTACCGCCAGACCCGGAGATCGGCTGAATGGGTTTGAAAACGGTGAAACTCAACTGTTTAACTCTAGGGGAGTTGGAAAATCAGTCAAAAATAGTGGCGTGTTCCTTTAACAAAGAAGTTCTGATGGAAATTATTCACATGCTTGTTCCATGACAAAAACAAGGTAATCTTTGATCTTTAAAACCGGTTCCATTAATCTATACAATTTCATACCTAGCTTTTATGTCCTCGGAGCTTCCTAGATGATTTTCTGCTTCTACACCGATTATGAAGTGCTCATCTGATGGACACTTTAATATCCCATGATCCCATGGGTGTTGAAGAGCTGTCAGCTTCAAAAACAACAACCAAATAAATTGTCTTCATGATTGTTGGTAGTGCATCGTAGGACAAAAAGACATGATCAGCTACAGCACATTTCCCTGTTTATACACGGCTTCTTTCCAAATAAATAAAAAATGGGCCTGAAATATTGTTGTGACTTGAAATGTATTTTTTATAAGAGAAGGGATCGCAGAGAGAGATGAGATGCATGATTCTAGCATAGCTATATTTAGAAATATACATTGTTTCAGTGTGTATAAAAAAATCACAAAATACCACGCTTGGCCAATCAGCATGAAGTATTCCAGAGAGCTGTGTAATATGCTAATTGTGAAATCTGCTGGAGACATATTAAACATCAGATACAATTAATGGCTCATTATTTATTATATTATCATATTTTTGATTTAAAAAATGACATTTAATCCCTCATGTATTGAGCTATAAAGGCACTGCAAAACATATAGCCTTACACTGAATGTGTAACTGATCTTTACAGTTTTGAGAACTACTGACAGCTTAAACTATTATTTTTATACACGCACACGAAACCTGGAAACACCCCACCCATAGAAATAATATATTGTGCTTCAGTTTGCCTGCATTTTTCTTATGACCCATGATTTCTCTTTCGTAAATTATACTTTTACGTTGCGAGTGCTTTCACTCCAGAGTGCCTGTGGCTAAGAAGGTTTATGGGAAACTAACCAGCTCCACTGTATTGAATTTCCTCTAGTGGTGACTTGATATTGGCTTTACTACAGATCCTCTTGCAGGAGAGAGTGAACTCTACACTCAGTGGGTTCATTTACAATTATAGGCTTAGGGTGATTCATTAATATTCATGTCAATGATTAAGTTATTTTTAAGGTTATTAAGATCTTTTAGTCATACTCGCTTATCTTTATATAGGAGGAAAGATGTCTAGAGACAGTGTTCATAGCAAATTTTTTTTTTTTTTTTTTTTTAATTTAGATTTGCTAGAAATTTTAGTTTGTGTTGCTTGTTTCCTTGTGAATACATTATCAGTATTATTGGGTCTTTTCTGCAATTTTTCTTGTGACTGTGTAGGTTTTAGGCTTTCACTGAATTTTAAGTGTTTATGATGATACTGTACTGTACTGTACTGTACTGTACTAAAACAAAACTATCGATGCTTGGCTGGACTCTTTCACCTCTCCGTGTTGTTTAGCTTTCAATACCTCGTTTAAGAGATAAACTAAATATTACTTTTTACTCAAATCTGGTGCAGTGGGTGAGTTGTAGTTTGCCTCATGCTTAACACTTCTTTTTTTGTGTATATAATAAATATCTTTGCTAGATGCATTGCGTGTTCTTCAGATTATGACCTACAGCCTAATTGAGGTCTGTCTCTGTACATACAACAAGATTCTGTAGACATTTTAATCAGTTGGCGGAAACTTGGTATCAAAGTGGTTTTCCTATCCCACCCCAGAAGTTTGTAATGCTGACCAAAGCTGCATTTATTGGATTAAATATACAGTAAAAACTGTAATATTGTGAAATATTATTACAATTACGAAATATTCATTAGTCATTACTTGATCCTTCAGAAATCTTTCTAATATGCTGATTTGGTGCTCAAGAAACTTTTGTAACATTATAAATGCCTTTACTGTCACATTTTGATCATTTAATGTATTCTTGCTGAATAAAAGCTCAGTAAAAGTATTAAAAACAAACTTGAATGGTAGGATTTATTAATAAATCTTTTACTGATATTTGCTTATAATAGATACTAATGTTAAACATTTATATTATATCTTTTAATATTTTATTATATAGATATGGATCTTGGTTATATACTTTTAATATTAAATATGCCAGGCCATCAATTTAAAGCTATGTTAACTATTTATTAAACCTTATATAATGTTGGTTATGTGCCCTACAAGGGCTATGAATCTTTGGGTAGATAGCGAATTGATGAACAATTCATAGGTTTTCAATTCATTAGCTATTAGATTCAAGATGATTCACGATAAAATTCGATGTGATTTGATTAAGGATTATTAAATTCATTGCACAACATCTTCATTAAAGGGATAGTTCACCCAACAATGAAAATTCTGTCATAATTTACTCACCCTCAAGTTTTTCAAACCTGTATGAGTTTCTTTGTTCTGCTGAACACAAAAGAAGATATTTTGAAGAATGTTTGTAGCCAAGCAGATCGAGCAACCATTGACTACCAGAGTATTTTTTCCCCTACTATGGTAGTCAATGGTTGCTGCTTGGTTACAAACATTCTTCAAAATATTTTCTTTTGTGTTCAGCAGAACAAAGATACTCATACAGGTTTGGAACAACTTCAGGATGAGGAAATGATGACAGAATTTTAATTTTTGGGTGAACTATCCCTGTAATTCACGCTATGTAGTAATTATATATTATGCAGTAATTATATATATATATATATATATATATATATATATATATTTTATTAATTTATATTTTTGAATCACTATTGAATCATGATTCATTTGATTCTTAGCTAAAATCGATTATTGACTGAAATAAACGATTCACGATTCAAAAATCTGTGCCATATGCATTTTCAGGATTTGTAATCGATGCATTGAGAAAGCAAGTGAATCGCTGCACCTCTAATGCTTACTAATGAGAATTATAGTAAATGATGATGTATTGTACACTTTCCAGAACTGCTATATAACTCAAAACTGTTGGCCAAGTAGCTCTTTGTTTTGATGGATATGATTCCATATGTGTTTTATCCTTCACAGTGTCCATGTGCAGCAGCGTGAGCCCATACCATGAGGTGATGCGCATGGAGAGACGTCTACGGTCTGCTTCTGAGGGTGCAGGAGGACCCAGACTTCACCTCAGCCTCAGGGATCCTCACTGCATGGAGGGCAACACTTTATCCAAGCAGAGAACCAGTTCCTCATCTTCTAAACTGGGCAGCCTGGTATGTATGAATGTGATTCCATTGCTCAAACTCATATTTTCAGAAATTAGTAGTTGATTTGGTCTATTTGATCTAAATGTGTGTCTTTGAAAACCAATGATGTAGACTCTCACTGCATCTTCCGAGGGATTAAATTCCCACCCAGCGATATAATCGCAGTGCTTAATTAAACAGACAAATCCTCTCACACCATTTTAGCCAGCAGGTCAGCAGGGCCAGCATCCATTGGCCACTTTCCCTGAACTTTCATCTGACCCTGTAGAGTGCCTCTAATATGTATTCAACCATCTGGATGTTCGTGTTATGTTGTTTTGCAGAATTTAATCTTTAAAGGTGTGCTATGAAGAATTTAAGCAAAAATAAACCCTCTCAGTTATTACATTTGATCCACTAGAAGTGTGTGGTGTTTTTTCTGTCTACAGTGACACTGCCCTGTGCCTGTGTTTTCTTATTTTCTTAAGTTGCTGTGCTCGGGACATTTCTGGGCTGCAGCCTTTGGCCAGTGAGTGTGTCCCCCTCAGCCAATAAAGATGCGCTGCACAGCTGAGGACGGGACTTTATTGTCTGTATTGTCAAAACATTTAGCTAACATTGCTATTTCCTTATAGACTGCATTCTGTGACTAAACAGATTGCTAGCCAGGCATGACAGCCAGGCATCTAACTATTATCATATCTGTTCAGTCATACACGCACACACACACACACAAAAAAAAGGCATTTGTGACCCTGGACCACAAAACCAGTCACAAGTCGCACGGGTATGTTTGTGGCAATAGCTAGCTATACATTGTATGGGTCAAAATTATGGATTTTTCTTTTATGCCAAAAATCATTAGGATATTAAGTAAAGATCATGTTCCATGAAGATATTTTGTAAATTTCCTATCATAAATGTATCAAAAATGTATTATTAGTAGTAATATGCATTGCTAAGGACCTCATTTGGAGAACTTTAAAGATTATTTTCTCAATATATATATATATATATAATATATATATATTTTTTTTTGCACCTTTAGATTCCAGATTTTCATAGTTGTATCTGGGCCAGATATTGTCCTATTCTAACAAACCATACATCAATGGAAAGCTTATTTATTTTATAGCTTTCAGATGATGTATAAATCTCAATTAAAAAAAATGTTTTACCCTTATGACTGGTCTTGTGGTCCAGGGTCACATTTATGCATGATAAACACAAATTTTGAAAAAAAATATTTGCAAAATATAGGGATGGGTGACCAAAATCTTATATCACGATATGAGTAATTTGATTTCACTATAATGGTATATATAACAATTTAGTTATTTTAGCTTTAAATAAGGTTTTTATATCAAAATTTGATAGTATTGAAATTTCATAATTCTTATCATTTGAAAAACTAATACTAGCCTAAGAACCTCTCAATCTTACTGAAGACAAATCATCTGTGATTTAAAAAAAGGGCAAAGAAAACACTTCAAGCACATCAATACTGCATAAAATGTAATCAAATGTATTAAAAACAATGCATAGTCTTTACTGTGTAAATGAAATATACTGGTGCATTTAGGCCCCGTCCACACGAAGCCAGAGCTTTCCCTATCCAATCTTCTTTTTTTCCTCATTTCAAGAAATATCTGCGTACACACGAGAGCACTGAAACCGACTCAAAACGATGTAGTATACATGCCAGGCCAGTATGTGGCGCTGTAATTCTGCCACAGAAATACACTAAAAACGGAGAAGAAGAGTTGTGGCTAGAAGGGGTACAGCAATGGTAGGAAGTGAGGCAAAATCTCACAATAAAATAACAATAAATATATTTGCTACTTACCAGATGTGTTTTATTAACGCCTACCCCAACCCTAAACTTGAAATAATGCAAATACAGTAATTAAATGACGCAATATTGATGTGCAAATGCCCAGTGCCCGTAGCTGCATCCCTTTCTAGTCTTTCCCGTGTGGGACGTGGTGTGAGGACCTCACCGTTTCACAAAATATATACGGATTGGCTGTACACACGAAAACGCAAGGGTCACCCGGTTTCAAAAAATATTGGTTTCATGCTCCCAAAATACCGGATCCGTGTGGACGAAACATTGATACGGTACAAAATTGTTACGTATAGAGCTAAACGCGTATCTGTGTGGACAGGGCCTTATTCTTATTAAAGTTACAAAAGTGATTCAGTCAAAATCAGTGAGAGATTTTCTCTTTATGTTGTTTGAATAGCATTAATAAAGAGAGCTGGTACATTTGTATGCTGTCACTTTAAGACTGACTGAACGGATTCAATATACTTGTGCGTTTTCTCTCGCAACTGTTACGTTCACTTAAAGGGAAAGTTCACCCAAAAATGAAAATTCTGTCATCTTTTATTCACCCTCAAGTTGTTCCAAACCTGTATTTGTTTCTTTGTTCTGCTGAACACAAAAGAAGATATTTTGAAGAATGTTTGTAATAAAACAGATTATGTATTTTTTCCCTACTATGGTAGTCAAGGTTGCTCTATCTGCTTGGTTACAAACATTCTTCAAAATATCATCTTTTGTGTTCAGCTTTCATGACCAAGTAGCACAGCAACGTCACATGAGCATAACCTCGATAAAGACGATAGTCCAAAATCTATTCCGGTTGACATTTCTACCAGCTAATCGTGTCTACCGGTAAATCGGCCAACCCTTGCAAAATATCTCATCAATCATCTTCCCGCATGGCAGTATTGTGGCAGAACTTGGACCTGAAGAAAAAAGAACAGTTGAATCAACTCTGAGAAGTAATTAAAAAGCTAAAAGCAGGAGATAGATATAAGAACTTTCCAAATCACTGAATATGCTGTGAAGTACAGTTAAATCAATAATTATGAAATGGAAAAGTATGGCACTGCTGCGAATCTACCTAGAACAGACTGTCCTCAAACTGAGCGCTGATGCGAAAAGTCTTGTGTGATCCTTCATTGTAACCTAATCACTTGGTCTCATGGATTCTCATTCCTCATTCCAGAGTTTGAATAGTTATGTTGTGGTTGTAAAACATATAGTTCACAGTGTCCCAACGGTTTGAACCTTTTTTTTTTCTATTGCAAGTTTTTTAAAACCACCATCTCTGTTTATTAAAAGCAGACTCCTGTCCTTTAATCTCTCCACAAGACCTCACAATAAACCTGTGGATTATGCAGCATAACATGAGCATTACTCACAGCAGGCCATTTGAAGTCCAACAGAGATTGTGTTGAAGTTGAATGCGGTTGAGTACAAGCCTGTAATGGTGGGGTACAATAAGAACAAATCCTCTGTGCTGTACTTCAGCATGCTAACAGTTAATGCTTTAACATGCTAAACCACTTTTTCCAATTTTTGTCTTGTAAATATTTAAAAATCAATTCCGAAAACATTCATTAGTTATCTTAAAGGGATAGTTCACCCAAAAAAAAGGAAAATTCTATCATCATTTACTCACCCTCAAGTTGTTCCAAACCTGTATGAATTTCTTTCTTCTGTTGAACTAAAAAGCAGATATTTTTGTTTTTAACCCGGCCGCTTTGGGGCACCATTGACTTTCATTGGTAAGAAAAAAATACTATTGAAGTCAATGGTGCCCCAGAACTGTTCAGTTTCTCACATTTTTCAAAATATCTTCCTTTGTGTTCAACAGAACAAAGAACTGTATACAGGTTTGGACAGTGTTTGAAATGGAAAAAATAAAGTACTGGTACTCACCAAAGGGGGCAGGGTTGTTTGCGGAGCGGGGTTATGGGGGGGATTGATTGGCTCTCTCGGTCCCTCGCAATGGCGTAGTTTTGGTTTGAACATAAGGATTTAATTACAAGGGAGACCATTGACGGCTCCTCATTACCATGCTTAGGCCAATGTTAACTTTCTTTTTTTTTATTTTATGTATAGCATTTGTTATGAAAAATAGCAACACAGTTTGAAACTATAGTTACAACATGCCACAGTTGTAATATAAATCTTTAGTGAAAAATCTATTCACTTAACAGATTATCTATTACAAATTCTACAACTAGTCAAAATTGACCACACTAAATACAATAGAATGTGATGCATTATAGTAAATGTGGTCATCATGAATTTAAAAAGCTTGGAGGATGATGTTTTTTATCTGTCATTTTAGTGGCTGTTTTAGATCACATTTTATCATCAGCGTTGCATAAGAACAGCTTGGCAAGTCTTAACAGTTTTGGAGCGCGCTAGTGAACGCGCCTAGCCTACGGTGGTTCGCATGCCACTCGTGCAAAATTAAACAATTGGGCTTCAGTCGCAGTCATTTTGCCCAGACAATTGATCCATTCATATAATTGATTGATAGTCTGCCTCTATGTTTCGATGTGGGCACTCAGAGTACCGGCAACATGTGAGAAGTGCCGGTATGCAAGAAAAAGTGAAGGTCACTACTGATTAAAATAGAGAAGTTACGGTACTGTGCACCGGTGCATACCGGCCTATTTCAAGCACTGGCTTTGGAATAACCTGAGGGTGAATAAATGATGACAGAATTTTCATTTTTGGGTGAACTATCCCTTTAACTTGATGGTTATTAGATGTTTGGGATAGTCGACCATACTGGCTCATGCCTATTCACTTGAAAAAAGTAGCTTGCTACTTTAAAATAGGGACGTCCCAATCAAATTTTTTTTTCGATGTAATTTTTTTTGGAAATGTAATTTATTCTTGTGATGGCAAAGCTGAATTTTCAGCATCATTACTCCAGTCTTCAGTGTCACATGATCCTTCAAAAATCATATCCTGATTTTGTTGAAAACAGTTGTACTGTTTAATATTGTTGTAGAAACGGTGATATAAATGTTGTTTTAAGGATTATTTGATGAATAGAAAGTTCAAAAGAACAGCATTGATTTTAAATCTTTTGTAACATAAATGTCTTTGCTGCCACTTTTGATAGTTGAATGTGTCCTTGCTTAATAAAAGTGTTCATTTCTTTAAAGGGTAACTAAACCCTAAACCAATTTTTTTTAGTTAATGATCTGCAAGACTGGGGCTTTATTAATGCTGTTCAATTCTATAAAATATGGTGTAAAACCGTCTAAGTGCTGCCCTCTTAAGGTTGAACGGTGGCTACTGCAGTTGAATTTTCCTATTGGACGTTGTAGGTCATTGTAACCTAGGATGGCACTTCCAACGGCTCACTACCATAGACTGTAAAAGCTCACTACCCACGCCCCTGGCACGAGCTCACCACGCCCTCAGATTTTTTTCCCCCAATCACATGATGAGAACGGCTTCACTCCAGTATGAACTCTCATGTGACATGAAGTAGAAACATTTTGAATTAAACTTACTTGACACTTGCTTTAACATTGTAATGAAGAAAATACGGTTAAATAATGCAGTAGTCAGTACACGTCAGACATTTCTTGCGACATTATTGCCGCCCGTCATGTGTACAGAAGATCATTTTCATACATGAGACGCACTTTCAAACCCTGACGCGCAAGTGGTTACCGTGGTAACAATCAATCAATCAGGTAACGAACAAAAATACCGTAAAGTGCTGGCGTATATAGTCTTAACTTTTATTTGAGGAAATCTGTTTAGAATAGGCTATTAGGTTTGAACTTATTGGTCCTGCGCTGCTTATTGATTCAGTTAATTTGAATGAAAATACATCGAATGTATCTGATCCATTTTTAGTGGCATTCAGTATAAGGATTTGACTGTTCATAGATTAGGTCAGTTCTCTTGTGCTGCTGCTTCGCTAGCATCGTCGGCATCGGGAGTTAACACCGTTTGAGCCAGCGGCTCGCATTGATAAGGCTCCGGGTCTGTGTCTACAGACAATTCCCCCTCCTCAACTTCATGTGAAGGTGGGGGAGAATGACCGCTCTGTTGCAAAGCTACTGGCGTCACTCCAGTCATTCTCCATCTTTGCGACTCGCGAGTCAGACAGCTGTAAATCAATCCGTCCCTGCGGGTCTAAGGTGCACTCCCTCTGCTCAGTCCCGCCCTCGGTTCATCCCCTCTGTCTCCGCTGGGCTCTGCCCACTTTTCCAGCATTTTTCAAATATTGCCAGTGGGTGGAGTTAAGCGATGAGCTAAGGGTTTATTTACCCTTTAAAAAAAACTAACAAACAAAGAACTTGCTGACCCCATACTTTTGAATGGTAGTGTAGTTAAGTTAGACTATTTATATGACTATATGACTATTTTTAGTTGGTGCCGGTCATTGGTGTTAAGCAGATAAATCAGAACAATTAAGCTTCAGATAGATTTTTATGTTGTATGAACAAAACCCTTACAGGAAAATATTGTTTCTGTCAGTAACATAAAACAATTGCTCATAATTTTGGCTAGTTCCTATAAAGTCATAAACCCTTTGTTTCTGAATAATGTAGTCTGCACCTGCACCGCTTGAGGCCAAACTAATTGCTCTTGTTTTCCAGCGCAGTGGAGGAAAACGCCACATCCTGTGTTATTGTTCTTTAATGCTTGCTAAGGTGCCACTGCTAATTTGTCATCAAATCATGTGCTGTGCAAAAATTGTGAGTGAAGTTCACCTTCACTGTGGCTGTGGGCTGACCTGACCTTTTCATTTACATGATCCTGTTTTCCAGTTGTTCTTGGACGAAGATGCGTCCTGAAGGCAGCGTGTCTGATCAAGGGTTTGCCAACAGACGTAGGAAATCTTAGGGAACATGCTGCATGTTTTGGTTCACTTTGAGGATCCTGTTTCTTTTATTTTCGATGCTGTGCCAGATAAAGATAAAGAGAGATATACAAGCCCACATTTTAATAGTAGGATGAAACAGATTTGTTGAAGGAAAATCCCCTCCTACGGTGCAGTCGTTCTGCAATCGACGGCTCCAGTCAAAGTTCAGAGAAAGGGCAGCATTTTGCGTTGTGCTCGCTGCATGGAAGAATGAATATTGTAATCCTTGATGTCCGATTTGCGATTGAATGTGTGAGTCCTTTTTAATGAATCAGTCTCGAATCATGTCCTAAACTCAAGTTATTTGTATGAATTGGTCTAATAACTGACACTCTCGACACTCTCACTGACCCGTGAGTCATTTTAAAAATTAACTTAAGCATGAATAACAGTTTTTATTTATTTATTTTAGAAATAATTCATGCCTGAATCACTGAATTTTTTTTTTTTTTTTGCAGAATTTCTAAGCTAACTCTGTAATCCCGAAAGAATGTAAATGCTCATCAACATACTTTTTACGAGGCAGACACGCATAACTTTTTTTGTGTAAACACAAAGACTTGCAGGAAAAGGGAAGTATTCCATTGTCACAGTGAGAATTTGTGGTCATGCTCACTGCTCTCAAGGGAAGCATGCCATTTACTGCTCTTCTAATGTTCTTCAAACATTAACATTTGAGGAACTACAGTAGTTTCCAATTTATGAAATCTTTGGCAAGCAAGCTTTGTTCAGTAATTTTGTTCTTTCTTCTACAGCTTCATTTGCATAAAGATGGTGCTTGTTTGATACAGTCTTATTGATTTAGCTTGCTTTCAACCTTCATAGGTATAGCAGGAGAATTTGGTCTGACTGATGAATGAAACCATGCTGGAGTGTTTCCCAAAAGCATCGTTCGCCAACTATAGTCACAAGTTCCATCGTTACCAGCATAGTTCAAAGATTTGGTGTTGTTAACTGAAACCATAGTTCAGACGAACATTGGCAAATAAGCATTGCAAAGTTGTGTGGTTGGAAAAAGTTACTATGCTTTCGGGAAACATTCTTGACTAGCTAGTTCGTTTTTTCCAACGATGCATCGTACTATGGTGACTAAGCAGCGAGTTATGTCGTTGTATGGGTTTCACTTATGACAAAGCTGCCTTATTGAATCAGGTTTTATTTTGCTCCGATACATTGTGGCCTAGACTTGAAATAAGCCATTATTTGTTTCATTGTTTAGTTGTCTCTTTGAAATATGCATGTACAAAGTCCAGCTGTACAACTGATGCCAACAGGTTTTTTTTTTTTTAAATGATCAAAATTCTGGCCAATATGGGAAAGCTGTCAGTTATTTATTTATTTTTTGTCTAAAAAAATTACTAACTAATTGCACATTTTTCATGAACATTTAAAGTTTTTAATCATATTTTTATATTGTAATAATTTCACATTTAATCTCCAAATTAATGTGGAAACAACATAAAGACAGTATATTTTAAATATTTGCCTAATGGCATCTTTTTATGAATGAAGGCCATATCACAGATACCAATACTGCTACTGATGTCTCTATGAAAGTTAGAAAGAAATCTATTATAGCCATTAATTATATATAATAGAAAGCTACCAATTTTAACTTTTTATTAGGCTTTAAAACAATTGAATGAATTTAAAACAATCTTCACATAAATTCACAGCTAAATGTGGCATTTATAATAATGGGTTTAAGATATCAGGGCTCAACCCTAAGGATTTTTTCTATTGGCCCAGTCAGACCGGTTTAGATTTGTATTTGCCCTGCCAGAGTGAGTAGGAGTGAGTTTTGTGATCCTGCGCACCTGGGAACGCACTGCTCACGTGGTCAATTGTATGCTGTAAATAAAATGTCATATGCTTGGTATAATAAGGAATAAATGCATATTTAATTTAATAATAGGAAAATAATATCCTAATTATTATTTAAATCTGTTTAAAAATAGGAAGATATGTAGATGCACATAGTTAAAATGGTTTTCTGTCTTGTATTTCAAAATAAAGGATGCCATTTTATTCCACATGGAAATTAGTGGAAATAAGTTAATACAGCCTCTTATTTACATGAGGTAAACATGCTGCTTGGTGATTTTAACATATATAATGGCTGCCGTAATAACGGCCCATTTCAAATGTTTACGTGCTTTTATTTTTTATTTTGAGTGGTGATGAAAAAATTGCTCTTGTAAATACTTGCCAGCATTTTAGTAATAAAAGTCTAGATCTTTAAAATGCATCCAAATCACAGCGAAGCACAACCGTACGGTCATCCGCAGTGGTCAAAAAGGATATAAACAGTGAATTTGAAGTGATTATATTCTTGAAAACTCAGAGATTTGCATTCGGACGGCAATTAAATGACCACATGACCTTGGTGTTTGTCAAAAAACAGTAGGTAATTCGGTCAGGGATTTTTACGCTGGTGGTGGGAGAAAAACACTGACATTCTGGATTCGGACGGCAATAAAATCACAGACTAGCCCCTGTCAATTATGAAAATACCTTATGACCCCACGAGAATAGGGCTTAAGACTGTGTTTATGCGGATACTCAACAAAACTGGCATGTTGGCATAATTTTGTGTGTTTTTGTCCGTTCAAGCACAAAAGAGAAATCAATGCGGTACTGGGGCACTGTCTAAAGCGGCTTTCTGTGCGCACGAGTTGTGTGTGTGTGTGTGTGTGTGTGTGTGTGTGTATGTATGTGTGTGTTTGTCACACAGACAGGAGATTCACAGATGTGCACCAGTACCAGTTCTCTTTTGCGTCTTTTCATGCTTGATGGTTTAAAAGCAATATACATGAATAAGAGCGTGATCATATAATGTAAATGCTTTAAATTTTCTTAACGCGTTAAACTGAAAAAAAAAGAAAACCCAATCAGACAGCCCTACTAAATAGATTTAAAAAATAATAATAATTTAAATTTAATTTATTAATGTGCAGTAAAATGGATATTAATTTTGAGATTTGCTTAAGATTACACTCAACAGTGTTAAGAAATTAACAGCGGAAATGAGCATTAACTTTTAAATATCCTGTTTTGGCTATACTTATGAATAAAATCCCCCTCAAATATGGTACCAATCTGTCATGTAGGTTTTTTTTTTAAACCATTTGATAATTTTTTTTTAACCATTTGATAAACATGCTGTATCTTACAACAAATAACCCTCGTTGGAGTCGAGCCTTGGTGCTCATGTTGAAGAAATGGGTTTGTATCAAGATCTTGCATGCGGGTGACCCGAGGTCTGCTCAGGTCATTTTCTAATGCATAGGTTATATTTGTTATATTTTAATATATTTGATATAAAAAATTCTAGTAGCAGCACAGATTGATTCTAAATGTGTCTGAGAGGGAGTATCCTTGCATAACGTGCTAATGTGTAACCTGAGATTGTCTCCTGTGTGCGTGTGTTTTTTTTAAAAAGCGATTTCTGAAATACCAAGGGAGGGAAAGGTTGTTTACATTGGCATTGAACTGTTTTGATATTTTTGTCAAGGGCCGCAGGATATTTCATTAATGAGTAGAGCATGTTTTCTCCTGACACTGACATGAAAAGATAAAAAAATCTATCTGAACATCGGGAGATATGTCAGCTCTCTGTCACCTACTCAATCCCTCAGAAATAAACGCTTGAAGAAAAAAAAAGACCATCTCATCTTTTTTTTTTCTTTTTCACGCAGACATCTTTTTCGAGCACTGGCAGTTTTTGTCCTTTGTGCTCCTGTTGTCAATATCTGTGTTTATGGGTAGTGATCTCATTGATGGAGACTACATGATTATGTACAATGGCCATTTATGTTCACAAGGACATTTATGAACCATGACACTATTCTTCTTCAATCTAAATAAGGTGTCTGAACAGGTCGCCGATTAAAGCCGACCACTTCATCAGTATTACACTCTTACTGAGATTGTTACAGTAGTGATGTATTATGTTCATTTTGTCATTTGGCATCGTAATATTTCATAGAAGTAAAGGCCATGCCATTTCAAATCCTGAGAGTTTTAATTAGGTGCCCAGCGACCCTTTAATTTCTAGCAAAGTCAAAGTTAAGGCACTTTTCTGTTCTGATGCACTATCCAGTCCTTTGCTCTGTCCTGCTTAATTAGCCAAAGAGCTGCGCTTCTCCGCTTTAATAGGACATAATGGCTGCTCTTTTGCCTTTTTGTCTTTTACATGCACTTTTAAATAAGATTAGCCTCAAATACTCCATATTAGAGCTTTGCTGAGTCCTGCTTGTTTGCTAGAATAAATGGCCTTGTTTTATTAATTTCTTTCTTGTTTTTTTTTTACCTTTAGCTTTCAATCGAAATATGTTTTTTTTCATATTGGACACAAGATGGCAGTGTGACACTTTGAAAAGCAGCACTCAAAGTCCTACTTTGGATTGAGCGATTTCCAGGTTTTCTGCTTCTTGAGTACATGGTGGATTTTTTTGTTGTTCTGCCGTTTAGTCAGATGTGAGGAAGGGTTTCTGTGGAGGCGTCTTTGAATCAGATTAAAGCCTCTTTTGTCATCCTGCTTTAACAAACAGACCTTGACACGCAGCTGGAGGTTTGGGCTGAATTTAAGAAAGTCATTAGTCACTACTTACAGTAAACTGGATTCATTAAATATGTCATAACTAGTAAAATCACAATCTTGTATGGGCACTAGGTTTCAACATTAAGAATTTTATTTTTTCCTATTTGCCAGTCATTCGATTTGTATTGACCTAGGCTCTTATCAATATTTTCATTGGCCTCACCACAAAAAATGTATACAGTAAACAGTACATGTATGTTAAAAAAAAATGTCACCGCTAAATTATATTTAAAAGATATATAATTTGATAAAATATTTATTATAATATATATATATTTTTTTTACATTTATTTTGATCTAAGTATATAAAAATATATTTTTAATTTGCAATAAGAGCTGGAAATAATGCATTCTAAATGTACATATACTATGTTCTGTATAATGAATTACTTATATGATTACTTAAATATGTTGGAAAAATGATGGTACACAATGTAAAATGGACACTGGACCCTCCTCATTGAGACCTCTTAGAGGGATATTCACCCAAAAATGAAAATTACTCCATAATTTACTCACCCTCAAGCCATCCTAGGTGTATATGACATTCTTCTTTCAGACGTGCATCCATTCATAATAATGGGGATTAATAAAGGCCTTCTGATGTGAATCATTTGTGTAAGAAAAATATATATATTATAGTAAAGTAAAATGGAGGCATTACACCTTCTTAAGAAGAAAGCTCAAGAGTTTTGAATTACGAGAGGCATTACACTATGTCTGACGTCATCGTTGCGCCAGTTACGTTTTTTCTGTAAGTTGAATATGGAAGGCGGTCGAATTTTGGGGTGCCATTTACTGCCATAATAATGCTTGGAAGAGCCAGGATATTTTTTTATATATAATTCCGATTGTATTCGTTTGAAAGAAGGATGTCATAAACACCTAGGATGACTTGAGGGTGTAAATCATGGGGTAATTTTCATTTTTGGGTGAACTATCCCTTTAAACAAAATGTTTTATTTTGACCCTTGTATCATCCGCCCCCCCCCCCCCCCTCCTTTTCCAGGATGTTTTGAATAACCTTGGCTCGTCTGAGTTGGATGAGGATGACCTGATGCTGGATCTTGACCTCTCTGATGACCAGCGACTTCACCATGGTATGTTTTTATCTGACTCCAGTTGCTTTCTCCTTTTACTTCAGACTCTGCAACATGTATTATGGCATTTATTTCTCATTCATATTCATGCTGTTAAATCTCTGAATATCTTGTTATAGTAATTACACATTCTTATAATAGCTGCATCGCTTGAAGAAATGATTTTTGCCATAGATAAAAAAAGACGAGACCTTATTTTCCAACCCCTCCCCGCGCCCCCAATTTTAACCGAAAAAGACTTGGGCAAGTCTACAGATTTTAATACCTTGTAAAATATTACACCATAAAGTTGTGCTTGCATGCAATTGTGGATTAGTCATGTAGTCATCTTAATTTTCCAAATGTTCTGATATTTTTCGGGAGGAGTTGCATCAGCACATACGACGCTACAAGTTAACATGCACCACAGGCAAAGCCTCTAGACTGATAAACACTGCGGATGTCATAGCTGATATTTGCCAAAGCAGTTTTTTTTTTGCAAGAGAAGTAAATATTGCAGCGTCTGCACATGAAGTCATTTTGACATGAACTTCCCCTAGATCAGTGGTTCTCAGCTGGCTTTGCTTCAGGACCCAGATTACACATTGGACAAGTGGCGACCCGACAAAGTACTACATTTTGTTTGTTGTACAATAATGTCTTAAAAATCAAATTAAATCCTCTATTCCAAGGAAATAAAGAAAGTTGAAGGTTGTTTTTATCCAGACATTTTTTTTCACCTTGATTTGCTATTACAGCATCACGGGAAGATTCCAGTCAATCCCTTGCATCATGCCTCAACCTGCTGCCCTCACCCCTGGAGGCCTCCACTGACCGGACCCCTGGACGAGAGCCCAGGGAGCCCCCCCTCAGGTATCTTTTCCTCACTGGAACTTCTCTGCGAACCTTTCAATTTCACAGACACACTGTGAACCTGAATTTTCTCGACAGGGGGGATAATGTAACATGCCCGCTTTAATGACTCAGTAATGGTGTTTACATTGTTGCAAACCACACAATGATCATCCAACTGCTTCATGAACTGAATAGAATTGCAACAATAAGGACTTAACAATAAGATATTTTTTCTGCTGGCCCAGTCAGATTTGTAGTTCAGTAGTTGTAGTATGAATGTGTGTATTAAGAAGGTAATTCGGACGTTCTACATTCGTCATGTTGTCATTATCATGTGACCTACCAGCATCAGTTGCGTCACTTCACTGCCATTCACATATTCTCTCCTTTGGCTTCATGGGATAGTAAATCATCAAACCATCGAATGCACACTTCAGAATCTCACCGGAAGTAATACGCTCTCTACAAGCTGTCACTAGGACGGTACCCTTTAAAAAGGTTCTAATATGTAGGGTACAATGGGGCTAAAGGCGCACCTTAAAATAAAATGTTCATTAATCCCATTATGTATGATTGCAGATTGTATTGAACATTTATGGAGCAACAGATTTTATGTGAAAATAAATCATAAAAGTGGTTTATTTTGTTTAAAAATCTTATAAATGTATGGGGTGGTGAGGGGGGCCTTTTATTAAAGGCACACATTATTGATGCAAATTCTTTAGCTAAAATAACACGTTTTTAATAATGTCTAAGTTAATACTTCAAAATAATCACTTAAGAAAAGTTTGAACTATATTCTGTTTATTTTGATAGATAAAATTCATTTTTGTTAAAAAAATATGCTTTCATTAAAATGTTAATATAGAAATGTATATTAAAAATATAGAAACAAAATCATTTTAAAAAGTAAAGATTCTGAAAGCATTGAAGGAGACCCCATAATAATTTAATATAGATTTATAACTAACAATAAATTACATTTAATTGTGGTATGATTAATATCACATTTTTAAATATGGTTTCTTTATAAATATCGTTATTTATCTTTATATGGATCTATTGACAGAAATGCAATATAATATACATAACTATGTTTTCAGTGGTGTATAAAGACCTTACATAATGAACTATGTTTTTATTACCTTAGAATGAGCCATTTCTATCTACATGCACCATGGGTCCCCTTACAGTGAAATCGCCATTTTGCACCGTCATGTTTCTACAGTAGCCCTAAATGGAAAAACTGCTCTACAGAGCGCTAGCTACTCTCTGCTGTCTCAGACGACGACATCTTTGTCCTGTGTCGGCCACCGTAGCTTCTCTACGTGCTTCGAATGGGAGGGGTGAGCGGTTGCAATTCGCAACCTCACCTCTAGATGCCGCTAAAATGTACACAGTGCTCATTTAATATATAAATAATAATAATAATACATTTTATTTGTAACGCACTTTACATTAAACAAAATCTCAAAGTGCTACAGATAAAAATAAAATAAAAAAAAAGACATTTGCATTCTGAATCTAACCATGTCGTGTCAATAAATTGAACATGTTAAATATGGTGCCTTTAGCCCTGACAGCAGGGACGCTTTTTACCCCAAATACCATACTTTTACATATTCTTTCGTTATTGAAAAACTGTTGTTTTAATTACCTTGAACAAAATGGAGATCTTCTGAAAATCATTAAGAAGACCTTTGTCTCCAAATATATTCAATCATTTTAGCGATTCTCATTTGCTACATAAATCTATAACGTTTTTAAAAACATCAAATATTAGATCAAAAGAGTGCAGAATAGTCAACTTTGAGCTGCTGCCCGCGATCGTGTCAAAGATCAGACAAATGTCCATGTGCATCTTGAAAAGCGGATGTTTTGGAAAGTGCTGAGGCAAGTTTGCCTGTGGTTTAGAGGAAAATAAAATCAATGGCGCATTTAGCCCCGTTGTACTTGTACCATACCATTTAGGTAACAATGTGTACCTTTGAGCTGCTAATATGCACTCTTTAGGTACAAAGGTGTACCCTTTGAAAGGGTACCACCCAAGTGACAGCTTTTGTACAGTTTTTTTATCTGGGTACTTGTTGCCTATTCTTTTAAGTACTGTGAGGAGCATGTCTTCAGGGTGACCAAAGGCCAAAATAACAAACAAAATGAATATACAATATATAACCTAATCAAATAGCGAAATAAAATACAGTTGGCAAAAACGAATCAATCAAAAATCAAAAACAAAGCACAAACAAGTTCAACAAATGAAAGAGGCAGGACAACCCTATGTTCCAAGAACTTTTAACATATTTTTAACATAATTGAACATGATCCACGTGATTAACCATCAGAACAACTTTCGTTTGAACGAAAAGTTTGAACCATCGACCGGAGGTGGGATCGAGGAGCTCTCAACCCGATCACGATCACAACCACAAATGAGCTCTCCGTCAAGTGCCAGCGGCATCCTTATAAAAACCATGCCTCAACTGAACAGCCAATGACTGTTGTACACCCCATCATCAGACAACCTATCAGAAAGACAAAACAAGACAGAAAGGGCAGTGAAAGAACACAGCTCAACAACACAAATACAGGTCGTAACACTGGTTTCAAGCATAGAATAGCATTTATTTATTTTGATCAGTTTAATATCTTCCTGAATACCCTCCCCCCCATTTTTTTATATTATGTGCCAGTAAACAAACACATCTACTTATTTTCCCTCTTATTTAGTGTTATTTTACATTTTAATATTTAACAAATATTACAATTTAATTACATTGTTATTTTTTTTCATTTGCAGTAAGCTGAAAAAAATATGCACTGGCACAAAAGGGCAAGTGACAAATCCAAATATCTCTCAGCTTTGGCCTGAACTGTTGGGATGTTCTTATTGTTAATCCCTCAAATTAATACAAGCCTTGATGTGGTCATAAAATTACAGAAAACAATTAGTCAGCACTGCAGTGTAGAGACATTATTAAATTCCTATTTTCTAAGTCAGCTCTTTCAAAGAAAACATTTAGTACTTTTTATGTTTAGTGCAGTTCAACCAAATATGAACATTGTCATTCTTTACTCATCTTCATGTCGTTCCAAACTGTTTTTTTCTGTGAAAAACAAAAGATGTTTGACAGAAGAAAGTCAGTCGTACAAGTCATCTGTGCTTCGATTTATGAGAAACGTTACAGATATATGCGAGGAAATGCAATTAAATGTTTCTAAATAACTGATATTTCACCCAACGAAGAGAAAGCCGGAAATCTTGCCTGAAAGTGTGAACAGAAACTTAAACATTTAATAACAGAATCTTTGACATCTATATGACCATATAATATTGTATGTGTATATGTATTGATGGAAAGTCTATTGCGCAATTCCTAGTATTTTCATTTTATAGAGCATCACTACTGGTTTGAGGAATTGTCCTGCCATGTCAAACAAAAGCATAGCTTTAGCCAGATTTGATGCATTGTGATTAAATTAATTCATAGTGTACCAAGTAAAATACAGCGATCGCTAACTAGCATGCCAAGCAATAAAATCATTATCATGTTGACGTGAGATTAAACTAATTTATACAGTTATGTTCTCAGCGGATGTGAGTCCTACTTCCTCCTCTGCATCTTGTTCCCTAAACTATCAAACTTTCTCTGATCCATTGACAAGGGCATTGACTGCACCGACAGTTTGTTTGATTTGATAACGTTCTCTCAAACTCTCATTCTACTCTGACTGGCAGTTTCATCCTTGTGCGTAATGACAGCAGAGTCATTTCAAAACTGGATGAATCCCATGTGGACACAGAGCAAATTATATTAGCATGGAAATTAGCCTAGAAAATTGAATACATTTCCTGACCTTATAATTATTTGTACAGTTTTTAGAGCATGTCCCAAAATAGAGTGGGGTTTATTTTGAAATCATTACAGAATGTACCCAAACTCCTACATGCCAACTACTTGTAATAAGTGCTGTATATGTTTTCTAAATAAGTAGATTTAATTTTGAAATGCAGTGCCAAGTATTGTCTTATATGGCTGAAATGTTATAAGAAGTACTTTTCCAAAGCTACACTATTATATGACATTTTATAGTGTATTTGAGCTACTGTATGCCTCATAAAAGGCATGCTGCTTCTAGAAAACGTATTTTCGCCTTGTCACCAGGTGGTGATTGAATGACCTTGTCTTGATATCTTTGACACAGTTTTGAATGAGATTTCTTACTGAGTAGCCCTGCAAGCCAGTTTTATTTTGGTTTATGTTGCATCTGAGCAAGTTCTGTATTTATTTTCCGAATTTATGGCACCCCAGGACTGTTCTGTTCTCATCATGTTAAAGATCTCACAATTTGTGCCATGATTGTCCGACCTAGGGTTTATGCTTTTTCATCGTCAGCCAGGCTAATGCTTTTTATGCTGTGCTAACTAATATCAGTAGTAATTATTTGTGACTTGACATGGTGTATTAAATGCATTTAAAATGATACCAAAAATTTAAATATTCTGTGTATATTTACTTACCCTCATGCCGTTTTAAATGTATAACCCATATGTTATTACTTTTGTGTGGAATATTTAATAGAAACTCTTTTTGAACAGGCTTTCTTCCCCATAAAAACAGTTTGAGGTGTTTTAAAAAAAAAATACCATAAACCCCCATAAAACAATGATAAAAATAGTCCATATGACTTACACAATATTTTGAGTTTTCTGAAGCTGTATGATAACTTTGTGAGAAATGGACTAAAATTTTGGTATAAATTTAGCTCCACTTTCTCTCACTTTGCATTCCACACACAATACAGTTTAAAAGTTAGACTTTTTGAAAGGAACTAATACTTTTATTAAGCAAGGATACATTTTATTGATCAAAAGAGACAATTCTCTCAATTTATTATACATTTATTCATCAAAGAATCCTGAAAAAAAAAGTTTCCGCAAAAATATTAGGCAGCACAAAAATATTAGGCAGTACAACTGTTTTCAACATTCATCATAATGTTTCTTGAGCACCAAATCAGAATATTTGAATGATTTCTGAAGGATCATGTGACACTGAAGAATGGAGTAATGATGCTGAAAAATCAGCTTTGCCATCAGAGTTATAAAATGCACCAGGGACTATTTTAAATTGTTGTAATATTTCACAAAATTACTATTTTTACTGAAGCTTTGATCAGATAAATGCAGAGACTTCTTTCAAAAACATAAAAAAAAAAAATCCCAAACTTTAAACGGTAGTGCATTTGGATTTCATATTTGGGCATGACACACAACTGAACGTGTGAATAATGACTTAAATTTCAATCTGTTCCTCACACAAAGCTATGATATGGCTTTTGAAGAATATAGCGCACCAGTCATGGATTTTTCTTTTATCTAGTGGAGCTCTGCCAGCCATAATCACCATGAACTATTGTTGTATGGAAAAAAATAATGTATTCTATAAAAAGGCAGCATACTGCTTTGGAACAACATGAGGGTGAGTAAATAATCACAAAACTTTCATTTTTGGGTGAACAATCCCTTTTTTTTTCTCTTGCACTTAGAATCTAATAATTCATCCTATGTTGAAAATAATGAAACTCAACAGAAGTAAAGTAGTTGGCTTTTTCTCATATTTGTCAATTCATCATTCAGAGGGCTTGAAAGATTCATTGGATTGCGGTATAGTGTCATTATGGTGGGGAGGTGTCAGCTAGTATAGATGTCTTTAATGGACAGTGGCTGGGAGGCCTGTTTTCTGCTGTGAGTCAGCTCAGCTAGAGTCGAGGATGCACTGTTTGATGGGCTATAATCCTACACCCTGACTAAGTGACAAGATATATTATCCCAAGGCGAAATCTGGGCTGTTGGTGTGGAAAACGCATCAACCGTCAGCTAGACTGATGCACGGCAGCTCGTGTTATGTTTTTCTCGCTCAGCGACGCAGCGCTAGCCCATTTTACAGCTCTGAAGAGAGGCAGAAGGAAGTGTTTTGCTCTGTGAAGAGAGGCAGAAAAATGAAGCTATAGGAAGAGCTGAAGAAAGAGCTCAGTTCATTTTAATAGTGCTGCCAAAGACCGTGTAAAGGTTTATGATTAGTTTTCTCTTATATAGCTTTCACACAGTGAGAGTCACAGTTTAAATTAAAGGAAACCCAAATCAAACTCAATTTTTCCCCCCTCCATTTTGTGAGGAACAAAATGACCTAGTCTTTATTGCAGTTTGATCTGATTTAGTTAAACTATCAGCAAGGTCGTCTGAGGAAGAAAGAAATCTAATTGTTCATAAGACCTATTCAGTTTCCTTGTACACTTTCTCTAAAATTCTAATTCATATTTCGGTTGTCGTTACTTTTAGAGGTGCTCTCAGTCTATTGTTTTTTTCTCATTAAAAGTTTCATATGTAAAGAAATTAATAACTTTCTTTTTGATACATTTGACCTAGAAAGTTAGCCTGACAAGCCAGACCCACATCAAGGTGTTGGGTCTGGGAACTCACCATTGGCAGGGCTCAATCCGAGGGGCGGGATTAACGGTTGTCTTTCAAATTCCCTCTGCACGCAATAGGATAGCGCTACAACCAACCAGAGCAACCAAGAAGGTGAAGCGGAGCTAGTTGATAGATTAAACTTTCGCCATATCCGGTCGGCAAAACTCTGAACACATCTTCCTTTCTTACGAATAACTTCAGTGCCGTTCTTTTCTCAAAGAAAAGCTCAACTCCAAGTCTTCCATAGTTGTGAAGTTGTGAACATCATGAAGCTTCGAAGCGTTATGAATCAGTGAGCCGAATCATGATTCGGATCGCGTGTCAAACCGCCAAACTGCTGAAATTTGGCGATTCAAACCGCTGATTCGACTCGCTGATTCATAACGCTTCGAAGCTTCATGATGCCTTGTTTTGAAATCTTCATCACTATGTAAGTCGTTATTTAGGGTTTTTTTGCGCACAAAAACTATTCTCGCCGATTCATAAAGTTATTTTAGAACCACTGTAGTGAGATGGACTTTGTAACGACGTCTTTAGTACCTTTTAAGGGTCTTGAGAGTGTAAAGGCCATTGTGCCAATGGAGGCCTTTCAGAGCCATCAGATTTCAACTAAAATATCTTAATTTGTGTTCCGAAGATGAACGGAGGTCTTACGGGTGTCGAACGACATGAGGGTAAGTAATTAATGACAGAATTTTCATTTTTGGGTGAACTAACCCTTTAATATACAGTATGTGCATATTTGTACATATTAATATACTAATATTAATAGTAATAATTGTTTACATTTTATAAAGAGTTATTCAATAGTCAAAAGCAGGAATATAAAAGAACACGGAGATGAAGAGCCTGCAAAATGTAACAAAACAAGACAAAAAAAAACAACAACTACTGAGTGCACCTTTAGCCCAGAGAGATAACGCACAAACACTGAGACTCAAAACTCACGTCCAGCTGGGCTCTCGCTCCCTCTCTCTTCCTTCTGTCCTTCAGGAGCAGGTTTGCTTCAGCAGGGGGCAGAATCCTCAGCTCTCCGCAAGCTGTGGTCCTCCACAACAGAAGGCAGCGTGTCTGGCCTTGTGCTACTTTCCCCTGTCTCCTTACCCAAGTCTGTCAAGGTGATTCAAAGAAAGAGAGCGAGAGGGGACATTCAAGAATACTCAGGTGTGACAAAAGGTGGCATTAGACTTTGAGTTTGAGCATAAGTAATTACTGCGATCCAGTCCGATGTGGGGATTTTTTTTCCTGAAGCGTGAAGTTGGGGGTGTGATTATTCCTAACCTTTGATCACACTCTCGTTTGTGGCGTCATGTTGATTTCTCCGCAGTCAGCATGTGTGTGTGAGATCTGGCTCGGGGAAAGTCTCCTGGGTATCTGGCTGAGTCACAGCGGCAGAATCCATTGTTGTCACACGTAGCAAGGAAGCCTGTGACATCACTGATTGGACACAGTCTTTGTGAGGCCGACCACCTCCTCGACTAATGTGCATCCACAAGCCATGCAATGTGGTTCTTAGACATGAATGGCGAATGGATTCTTTTGAGTTCTTTGTGACATGTTGTCTGTAATTGGTCTCTACTCCAAGTCATTACCCGAAGGAGAAAGCTGTTAGTTAGAAAGGGTTAATTCACCCAAAAATTTTCACGAGAGACTGGCATTCCAGCATATGATGTAGGACGCAGTAAGTTCCGGTGACGAACGCGGAAGCGGAGAGGATAGAGCAAATCAAAACACCAGTTGCAAATTAGAAGTCTAAAACGAGGGTGAAAACCGGCCATATTTGTTTGAAGTATACCAGAGTATACCGACCAGGAGCTCCGGGAGATGGAGAAGGCTGCGACACAAACTACTGAATAGCTTCAATCGCTCCGCATCATTTACAGGGAACTGGTGAAATGTTAATGGCACTGGTTAATGGCATCTCCCTTTGATGTCGAAGTACGAAATATAGAGACTTTTGCTTTGTTGAAGCGACCCGGACATAAACACAAAGGTGCCATTATCAGACTAATAAAATGTAGAGTACAGCTCAAACAATTTAGTTCTTCACATGGATGTCCTTCGATGTCAACAGACTTGGTTCTCGCGATAACTAGTATACACTAATACAAACGTGCCACTTCGCTTCAGAAGGCCTTTATTCACCCCCCGGAGCTGTGTGGAGCAGTTATATGATTGATAGATGCACTTTTAAGGAAAAACGAAACAAGAAGTCACTGCCATTATAATGCTTTGGAAGAGCCAGGACTTTTTTAATAAAACTCTCGTCTGAAAGAAGAATGTCATATACACCTAGGATGACTTGAAGGGTGAGTAAATCATGGGCTTATTTTCAGTTTTGGGTGAACTATCCCTTTAACTTGAGCTATTAATTTTTTTTTTCAGAAGAGAAAGAAAGATTTAACATTACATTTCCGTGGTATTTGTCAATTTTGAATGAACCCTGTATGTGTATGTGTTGTGACAAATGACCCCTCCAAACACACACATATTTGATCAACCAGAAACATTGCTTTAATGTCAACAAACCGCCTACAACCACTACTGCATCCTCTCTGACATCATCGCTTAATTCCCTGCTAGAAATAAATAAACCACAATTAAGCCACAAGGGACGTCACGTAATGAGCAGAATCAACACATTTAAGCTTTTCAGATGTTTGGGGTTGAAAAGTTCAGTATAAACAAACAAACAAACAGAGATGATGTCATCGCCGAGGTTGCTGATCCTGTCCTGAAGCTAGTCGTTGCAATAAAAATGAGTCAAAGTGCAAAAATGCATTTGAGGGAGATGGTTGATGGCAGTGTAAAAACTGTTGACTTTTACCATTGCTGCCAGAAATCCTTGCATTCATAGGACTTGAGCAATTTGTTGCAGTCTGTTGTGTTTGTCAAATCGTATTGCTTGGATAAACAAAATGGTTTGCTTTATTTGTTTGTTTATGAATAATCTTTAAAAAGTGGTTCGCATATTGGGGTCAGTGAGTGAGTACTTTTTAAAGAAATTAATAGTTTTATTCAGCTTTTTAAGGATGCTTTCAAAATCAAAATTCAAATAATATCAAAATTGACAGTACAAAAATATAAATTTTCAAATAAATGCTGTTCTTTTGAACTTTATTCATCAAAGAATCCTATAAAAGTATGGTTTTCACAAAATATTTCTTTAAAAAAATATTTAGCAACAACTGTTTTCGATGATGATGATGATGATGATGATAATAATAATAATAAAAATAGATGTTTCCATAAATTACATTTTAAAATATAAAAAAATTCGAATGTTATTTTAAATGGTAATATTTCACAATATTACGTTTTTTTTTCTGTATTTTTGTTTAAATAAATGCAGCCTTGGTGAACAGAAGAGAAAAATCTTACCAGCCCCAAACTTTTGAATGATAGTTTCTAAGCATTTTAAGGGGACAATAAAACAATTTGCTGGACTCCCGTAAAATATATAAACATAAAACGAATAAATTGTTATTCATCTATTGCACAAAAGCAGCAAGAACAACTAAAACAAAATGAAAACGATTTATAGGCGCATGCATAGGCAGACAGAAGGTACCATATATTTTTGCGGGACAAATACGGGACGTATTTGCACAACTCTCTAGTTGAAATTCCAGTAAAAATAATTATATTGTAAATGATACTGTTACCATGATATAAAATTACTCATACTGTGATATAAGATTTGGTCATACCGCCCACCCCTAGTGTGAAAATTTGTCTTTGGCTGGCAGGGAAGATCATGCAAATTCATTTAATACCACTTTTCACTCTGTTTCTCTCTCATTCATGCTCTCAATCAAAGATGAATGCATCTTGTAGACTCAATTTTTACAGCAGTCCCTCTCTTTATCTTCCTTGTTTCCACTGCTGAAAAAGGGCAACAGTTTTTGGATCGATCTCATTACTATACATAACTGTTTAGCAAGCATTTATCTGATCTGAACACTGCTCCTACAGCCGGGCATTCAGATCACTTGTTAAATTTTCAACACGTGTATGCAACCGTGAACATGGGCGGGATTCTGCTCCTCTAGTGCAAAGTTAATATGTGATTAAAAGAACAAAGGGCCAGTCTTGCCTAATGCTAATGAAGATGCTAATGGCCTATGAGAAAACGGCGCTAATAGGTGTAATACAGAACGTCGACTCACCTGAGGGAGTCTTTTACATCTGACAGATGCCAGTACACAACGCCAGTGCTCTGCCTCTCAACAGCTTTAAATAACATACAGCTTCTAAATGAGAGCTCACGCAGGGGGGGATGTCAACCTGCTAAGCAGAGGTCATATGCATAAAAGAACAAACTAGGTGACAGTGTTTCAGTGGCATAATCAGATCATGGCCAGAAATGAGGTGATAATGGATATTATGTAGCAGGTGACTAAAGTGGAATATGTTGGTGTTACTCTTAGTGTAAATGTTTAGCATAATGAAAACATCCTGAGGTCAGCAGCTTTAAGGTATATCTCGGGACAAAGTGTTTCTTAAGACTTGATTAATAACAGTATTGCCTCTACTAAATGTAAATGGACTGTGTGCTCTCATAAATTATCTTTAGGCTTTATTCCAAAACTTAGTGAGCTACCTACGCAAGCAGCACTTTTAAAACCCCCCTGTATTCAATCATTTTATCCCTTAAAACTCATCTTTGATCACTAAAATGACACGTATAAAGTTTTTTTTCCCTGTGAAAATGCCTTAAAATAGCTTGTAAATAGATGAATGGAAGAAATCATAACTGAATATGGCAGCAGTACCTGCCTTCCGAGTTAATTATATTTTCATAGATGTGGCAACACTCACTAGGGGGGCTGTAGGATTGGAATTACAGACTTAAGGTCAAAAGAAACATTGTTTATGATATCATTGTTGTCAGATTTTATTCCTCATTTTAAATGTGTTATTGTAACATGATTTGAACTAACATAAACATACAGGCATGTACAAATTGGGCTGAACTTGTGAATAAAAATAGCATACCTGGAAGTGTTATGAATTCAGCTGCCGAGAGGACTGACTTTTCGAAGGAAATTTTGAGAAATAAATAAATCTGTATTACAGTATAAAACTTTGGGGTCGGTCAGATTTTTTAAAGGGTTGGTAAAACACATTCTTTTGAAGGCTTGATTGTGTTTGTGGGGTGCACTGTAACGTGTTCATGCTTCGTTTAAAAAAAAAAATTATTATTTTTCATATATTTGACCTTTATTCTACACTGCTCTGTCCCTCCTTGTAAAACGGTCTGATGCTTTCCGGGTTGTATGAAGCCAGTCCCTCAAAAATACGCAGTGGGCTCAGATTGTTTAGCTGGCCCAGTGTGTTGTGATTCGCTAACCGCCTAGTGCACGTTTGTCGGAAACGTCACGCCCCTTACCGGAGGCTGTGCTTTGGTCAGTATTAGAAACAGTGGCGTCAATAAAACCATACCAATCTGAGCCCGAATCAGACCCAGAACATTTTAGTGAAGATGATTGAGCAGAACCTGTTCATTCCTCAAGAGTAAAGACTGCGGATCTATAGTGATCGCTACTGAATGGCACTTTTACTTTTGTATTTTTAGAACGATTATAGACAAATATCTGTCGCAAGAACTAACCCAAAACGAACACTAAACACTGGCTTTACTAGTACGTTAGCCAAATCACACACAGAACCATGTTTAGCATGCCTGTAGATAAACAATTCATAAAAGCTCTAATCAAAGAATCATTTACACTAATGCCAAGTTCGCTGTTGAGATTTTAACGTTAGTGTTTGTAACGTTAGGTGTTCGTCGGATAACGTTAAGTATGAATGAGCATTTAACAGACTGGTTTGCAGAATAGCGCTGTCATCTGTTTACTTCCTTGCTACAACCTATTACAGGAAAACACATCGATGAAATATAAATCAGACTTACAGGTTGTGGCCCGTAAACAGCTTCTGTTTGTAAATCCAGCTTTCAGGACAAGCCGTGGTGCATATCCTGCATTGAACTCGCAAAGATGGTGGAAGTTTTCCTCCGTGAAATGTGCAGCGCGCGCGTCGTGCATCCACGCACTGGCAGTGTTTGTCTTACGCAGCTGACGTTGTTCAAATCCGGCATTGAACTCGCGAAGATGGTGGAAGTTTTCCGCCGTGAGATGTGCTGCGGGAGCCCCGCACGCGCCTGTTTCCCTCCGTCTCAAACACACGTGCATATAACATGCTGTATGTTAAACGCTCTGCAATGCACCCCCGTCCCACAAGGAAGGCTGAACAGAGCAAGTACCCCAGACCTGAAATCCGGATGAAAATAACAGCATTTCCTTGGCATCGCGGCAACACCACTCCAGCCTAACTATACCACAACAGCGCCGCGATACAAAATGGCCTCACCCCCCCTTATTTAATATTCTCGGAGGAGGGGTTTATGTAAATATTGAGCCTGTTGATGTCACCAACCCTGGAGGAATGTCTGTAGTCGCCTGCTGGCCGTTTGTTGTAGTCCTTAGAAACTGATTTCTTTAAAAGCAAATATCTCCCTTTGCTTTAAACTTTGAACGTTTTAACTTTGCAGATGTTGTTTATGCTCAAGCAGCAACATTACACACTAGCTAAAGTTAGAATAGTGAAATCGCGGTTTACCACCCCTCTAAAATGTTTTTGAAAGGAGTCTTATGCTAACCAAGTCCGCATTTATTTGATAAAAATGCTGTAAAAACCGCAATATTGTGACATATATTATTACAATTCAAAATAACTTCACGACCAACCGACCGACCCCAAACTTGACCAATAGTGCACTTGTAATCAGTTTTACACATAACAAACCGTTCAATGTAGTTACTGGACTGTTTTAATTTACATTTGCGTATGCTATGTAATTTTATGTTTACTTGACTATCGCGTTTTTACCTTGGCAACATGCTAATGCCAAACTCTGTTGAAGACAAGCGAGTCGAGTCTGAGCATATTTGAAAGATGAACTGCTTCAAATCAGTAACAAAGCTCAATTTCTGTTTTTATCTGCTTTTTTCATATCATATTAGGTATCATTCGAATGCGTACAAACTCAAAATTCATCCTGTGAAAACCGTTTTGAAATTGGATGTTGTTACTATGAAAATGGTACTCTAAATTCTTTTAGCGGGCTCCTCCCCTAGTGGGTGGTGTCAGGTTTCAGATAACTACTTTATCATCAAAACCTTTTCTAATCTTGACAAAATGCATATCGTCGGTAAGGTCTGAGTTTCAAGGTTCCATATTTGGTGACTGTTTTGTGATAGAAGTGATATTTGGACAGAAATGTATTTATTTGTTACAGGAGAATGCATAAAAACATTAAATAGAATCTTTGACACCCGGTGGCTATTTTTAGAATAGCTATTGGCTATTGTTGTGATATCAACTTCAAATTTGGAACACAACTTGGTTAGACATATGGCTTTGATATTTTGATCTCAATTTTATAGTAAAAAAAGTATTTTATAAAACACTTTACAATAAGGTTCGTTAGTTAACATTAGTTAACTACATTAGTTAACATGAACTAATAATGAAGTGCACTTACAAAGCATTTATTTATCTTTGTTAATGTGAATTTCAACATTTACTAATGCATTATTAAAATCTTGTTAACATTAGTTAATGCACTGTGAACTAACATGAACAAACCATGAACGTCTGTATTTTTATTAACTAACGTTGACAAAAATTAACTAATGCTGAACAGGGGTGTTGTTCATGGTCAATTCATATTAACTAATGCATTAACCAATGTTAACTAATACAACCTTATTGTAAAGTGTTACCATATATTTTTATATAAAATAAATACATATTTAGTACAGTAAATTTGAACTTTCATACATTTAAAAAAAGAAAAAGTATGATAAAGTAATCATCTTTCACTTCAGCAATAATCTTCTGAGTGTCTTCTTTAAAGCAATATTTTCACATTCTCAAAAAAAAAAGGGGGGGGGGGGGGTGACATTTAAGGGGTTCTCTAGTTATTGTTGCCGAACACAAAGCCTGTTAAACTGAATCATAGAGGCCTTGACATCTAAAATTGCGATTATTGATTAAATCTAGATAATTATCTTATACATAGAACTTCTGTCAAGTAAATAACATCCCCTTTCAGACTGAACAATAACACTGACACTTCTGCTTATAAGAGGCAGCATTTAACACCAGGTCTGTGTGTAATGTGTCTGAAAATTGCTTGAAAGTGGTGAAATTGAGTCCTTTTTCTGGAAAACATTTCAGAATGGTGTTGAATGCCTCAGGCGTCCAAGCTAAAGGAATTCTAGAGTTGTTAAGGCACAATATACAATTACTCCTGCAGCGCTCACTCTGATTTCCTTTTTTTAAAGTAATAAACATAGTGTTTCCATACTTCTGCTTTTGTAAATTCATGCGTGTGCTGTGCAGCGATCGATTTTCCATACCGTGTTTTGACAAATACATCCATTGACTCATGTCACGGTAAAAGACAATATTAGAGGAATCTGTTAGGTGGCGTAGTCAGTTCTCACAGGCAAAAACAAAGAATGAAGCTTGCTTTTGCTGCTGGCTTTATGTGCAGACACTGAGTTATACAGGCTCTAATATTTTAATGAGTATGTTGAATGAGCACGTCCTCTCCATGCTATGTCTCAGCGCGAGGATCATGAATAAGTCAGGATTCTTTCTATGCTTTCTGAGGCGTTTAGCAACACACTCCATTTATGAAATATTTCGTAAATTCAGCAAGCAGACACAATTGAATATGTACTTCAGCAAAGATAATGTTTTTACCAGTCAATGCTATGAATTGAGGAAAAAGCATATTCCCATTTTTCTGAGAGGATGTTTCAGACAGTGGTGTTAATTGACAAGTGTGAGATGGAAAGCTTGTAACCTTCTATTGAGCTGCAAGAAGAAAGTGAAATTGCACTTTACTACTCTAAGGACACTTACCACAAAGGCTCTGAAATAAACAGAGTGGTAATGAAAAAACGACAATAAAAGTGTCAGTTGTTTGTTTGTGTGTTTACGGACTCTGCGACTCTCCCGTTGGAGGGGTTCTAGGGAATCGATGCTTAATTCTAATCGCACATTCTGAGGTTCTTTTTGATCTTCTGTTATCACTGTACTTTTAAAAAGCATAAATACTTAATTATTTCTGATGCACTTGAATGAAGTTCAATCCTAAGCCCATAAATGTATAAAGACAAGTCAGGAGCTGCAGTGTTTGAGTCTGTTGAGCAGAATCAAAGTGTCTTAATTAACAAGAGGTCTGTGTGTTTTGTGTAGAACTCTCAATAAGAGATTTCTATCGGCCCTAATACCCTGTGCTTCCTTTGAAGATATCTTTGATATACGGTATTGATGAACAGTGGGCTTTTATTCTTTCAAAAACGAAGAGCGAAAGAGATTTTGTCTCGAAAAAGATATTGCATTACCCTTGGATGGCAAGTCTTTGATATTGTGTACCTCATCCTTCGGATGGTTCCTCATATAATTCCCCTTTTATTGGTCCCGTATATGAACTATATGTTGTTCAGTCAAGGTCTTAGAAAGTTGAAGAAAATAATGTTTTTAAACCTCTTAACAGTCTAATTGTCTAAATGAATGTATAGATTAGTATCCACTTGGACTGAATGAAAATCATGATGAAGAGGGTATGACTATCATCTCCATTATCTCTTGAGGGTCTTTTCTCCACTTTGAACCTTTGCCTTTTTGTCTTTTTTCAAAAAGCACTTCTAATAAAGTTTAAGTTGACCCCATTCTCTACATAAATGATTGATCTGTTCATTTTCTGGTCAAAATCTGGATGCAATCAATAGACACATTTTTTTTTTTTTTTGTTATTTACATTTGATTCTAGTTTGAATCACATTTGAAGTTGATATTATTGCATTAAATGCTGATATGTTGTTTTGTATGCACATTCATTTGCCAATTTATGTTGGATATCCATTTTTCTGTGGATTTTCTTGTATCACTTCCCCTAAAACTCAGACTGATTCTTGCTCACAGAAAGTATTTTCTTATGATCCTTCCAGAGAGCAGCGGCCGATGTCTCTCTGTCTGTCTCGTGATGACGAACCTTTGGCTGGGCTGGAAGCGTTGCCGTTCAGGCTAATGCAGCAGGACTGCACAGCGGTAAAGACTCTTCTGCTGCGGTTACGCAGGACCCTGCAGGAGGTAATGTTCCACACTGACAGTTGATATATGAAGCTGCTATGGCCTTCATCATGGGTACATTAGAACAGGTAGAAGAGCTCTCGGTGCCCTGCCAGTTTCATGCCTCATCGTTCAGGGCTAACACCAGGATATCACACTCAAAAGGGCCACATTCAGTCAGTAAGTAGACCTTGTAGTAGAGTTAACACCATACTTGATTTGACACCAATGAAAACAAGGCTGTGAGAGGTAGAAAAGCATACCAGAGTGTTGATTTGTTCAGCCAGTGAAACATTACAGTAAGTACTTCTGTACAGGCCTAGTATCATTTGTTTGCAGATTCATTTTTTTGTGTTTGACTTAACTATCCAAATACGTTTTGAATGCACTTTTTATATTTTTGTAAAATTAATATGCTTTTCATAGAAATGTATTTGTGTCATATTGGTTACTGGCCTATATTTTATTTATATTTATATTTTTGATAGGTATCGGTTTGTGTATTTAATTGTACATTTCCAATATTTTTACATTTACTTTAATTTAATTATTATTATTTTTCATGACAAAACACTAATATGACACTCTTCAATGTAATCTTTAGCAAATCTTAAAATGAATATTCATATTTCTTTTGATGCCTGAATTCTCTTTATATATATATATATAATATTTATATTTATATATATATATATATATATATTTATATATTTATTTATATATTTATTTATATATTTATATATTTATATATTTATATATTTATATATTTATATATTTATATATTTATTTATTTATTTATTTATTTATTTATTGTTTTAAAGGTACACTGTAACCTTTTTTTTTGTGTTCAAAATTAACATTTAAATAATGACTAAATACATAATCAATCCTTCTGAAACGTGTTTGTCTTACCCTGATTTACTATGGAAGTCTATTATAAGTGTTTATATTTTAGACCTGACAGGATGGTTTTCACAGGAACTACGTGTATGGTGTGGGAGTCGCATAAGTTAGTTGTCACAACAAGTAAGACAGGTTGACAGGGAAAATGTTAAATCTCAAACCTCCGGGAATCACCCATTTTAAACAAATGCTGAACAGAGGAGAGTCTGCTGGCAAAAAAAGAATGCGACAGCGCTTGTAATAAAACAAGAATCAACATTGGCCTAGCTTTTTCGGAGATTTGAAATGTTGTAAAAGCGACACGGAGATGGAGTTAGCTCAAAGGGGAAATGTTAATAATTTATACATGACTCATTATGATTAATTATGAACATTTGAATCAGTTAATGGGATTAACTTGATGTAGCTACATTAACATTACAATCAATCAGTTCATCCTGTGAACACTCAGTATTGATTATTAATTAATTCTATGAGTAGGGTATTTTTCATTGCCACAGAAAAAAAAAATCCTTAGCATTTACAGCTCTTAGAGCGTGTAACAAATCGATCATTTAAGTGACAATTTATTTGCAGACTGGGAGTCAGAACCAAATATGTTTTGTGCACAAGTTTTATTAACTAAATCACAAACGCATAACTAATCTAACAAAAACATACACAAAAGCACACATATACATGGGGTAGAATGGAAAGTGAAAGTGACTGAAAAAAAACGGAGAGGATACAGAGGAGTGAAGCTATGGAAAAAGAGTCTAACACCTGGGAGAACCATAGTTATGACTGCAAGCTCCTTTGGAACAAAGGGGTTCACAGCTTTAACTAAATAAACGTATAAGTCGCAGAGACACTACAGGCATAACACACTTTTTTTCATGCATCTGTCAATTTTGAGATTTTGGGCTTTTTGGCTTTTCTTAGTGTTTTTTTCAAACTAGTGAAAAGAAAACATCCAATATACACTTTTAAGAGTATCTTTTTATAGCACTTTATATTTGCGTGTGTAGATTTCAATTACAGTACATATCTTTAAAGGCCGTTTTCGCAAAATGATTCAGAAATCTCCACTTCAGCAGCACTTACATAAACAAAACTTTACAGATTTATATGCTATATTCTGATCTATAGATCTATATTCTGAAGGCTTTTACAGGGGTTTGTTCTTATATATAATTGCCTAATTAAAAATATTTTTTTTTGGCTGTTGACTATTTTCCGATTTGTGGAGTGATAGAAAGAGATCCAAAATCCCCTCTGTAAAAATCTTTGAGTCTAATATGTCAAAAAAAAATAAAAAAATAAAACAAGAATTTTGAACCTGACTTTATCCAATGTTTAGACTTATGTTCTGTATGCAAATTAGTGCATATTTAATTAGATAATGCCTCATTTGCATTTTTAAACTTAACATTTCAGAAAACCGTTTTCGATTCTTAATGTAATCAATCAACTGTGGAGGTATTGTTATATCAGTAAAATTTTTTTACCCTATTCACCTGCTGTGAATTTAGATTTAGATCATCAGCTTAGGAGAGAGCACCATGAACTGCATTACTATTGACAGGCTGTGTCTGAAAGCTTAGGCAGCTGACTTGCTACCTCGCTGCCTTATCAGGCAATGACTTGGCACAGTGTTAGCATTTGCACACTTTTAACATTTTTCAGTTTTCGGGCACAGCTAGGGTCCCTAGCAGTGTTCACTACTCCCTACTAATTTGCAGATTTGCGCAACGTCATCACACTCAGACTCTATTAGCAATTATTCGAAAAGTTTGAGGTATGATATAATGTACAAATAATATACAGTTTACATAGTGTACCTATCCTTTAATTATCATTTATTTAGACAAAATATAGTATAGAACTTTACAACTGTCGTAGGTAGTAGGTCAATGATCGACTTTGTGGTCGTTTCATCTGATCTGCGGCCGTATGTCTTGGACACTCGGGTGAAGAGAGGGGCGGAGCTGTCAACTGATCACCACCTGGTGGTGAGTTGGATCCGATGGCGGGGGAGGAAGCTGTATAGACTCGGTAGACCCAAACGTACTGTGAGGGTCTGCTGGGAACGTTTGGCCGAGTCTCCTGTCAGAGAGATCTTCAACTCCTGCCTCCGGCAGAGCTTCGACCGGATCCCGAGGGAGGCTGGAGATATTGAGTCCGAGTGGACCATGTTCTCCACCTCCATTGTCAAAGCGGCTGCTCGGAGCTGTGGACGCAAGGTCTCCGGTGCCTGTCGAGGCGGCAATCCCCGAACCCGGTGGTGGACACCGGAAGTAAGGGATGCCGTCAAGCTGAAGAAGGAGTCCTATCGGGCCTGGCTGGCTTGTGGGACTCCTGAGGCAGCTGACAGGTACCGACAGGCTAAAAGGACTGCAGCCCAGGTGGTCGTGGAGGCAAAAACTCGGGCCTGGGAGGAGTTCGGTGAGGCCATGGAAAAAGACTATCGGCTGGCCTCGAAGAGATTCTGGCAAACCGTCCGGCGCCTCAGGAGGGGGAAGCAGTGCCCTACCAACGCTGTTTACAGTGGCGATGGGCGGCTGTTGACCTCGACTGGGGATGTTGTCGGACGGTGGAAGGAATACTTCGAGGATCTCCTCAATCCCGCCGTCACGTCTTCCATTGAGGAAGCAGAGGCTGGGGGCTCAGAGGAGGACTCGTCCATCACCCGGGCTGAAGTCACCGAGGTGGTCAAGAAACTCCTCGGTGGCAAGGCACCGGGGGTGGATGAGATCCGCCCTGAGTACCTCAAGTCTCTGGATGTTGTGGGGCTGTCTTGGCTGACACGCCTCTGCAGCATCGCGTGGCGGTCGGGGACAGTGCCTCTGGGATGGCAGACCGGGGTGGTGGTCCCTCTTTTTAAGAAGGGGGACCGGAGGGTGTGTTCCAACTATAGGGGGATCACACTTCTCAGCCTCCCCGGGAAAGTCTATGCCAGGGTACTGGAGAGGAGAATCCGGCCGATAGTGGAACCTCGGATTCAGGAGGAACAGTGTGGTTTTCGTCCTGGTCGCGGAACACTGGACCAGCTCTATACCCTCTACAGGGTGCTGGAGGGTTCATGGGAGTTTGCCCAACCAGTCCACATTTGTTTTGTGGATTTGGAGAAGGCATTCGACTGTGTCCCTCGCGACGTCCTGTGGAGGGTGCTGGGGGAATATGGGGTCCGGGGTCCTTTGCTGAGGGCTGTCCGGTCCCTGTATGACCGAAGCAGGAGTTTGGTCCGCATTGCCGGCAGTAAGTCAGACTTGTTCCCGGTGCATGTTGGACTCCGGCAGGGCTGCCCTTTGTCGCCGGTTCTGTTCATAATTTTTATGGACAGAATTTCTAGGCGCAGCCAAGGGCCGGAGGGTGTCAGGTTTGGGGACCACACGGTTTCGTCTCTGCTCTTTGCGGATGACGTTGTCGTGTTGGCCCCTTCTAACCAGGACCTTCGGCATGCATTGGGACGGTTTGCAGCCGAGTGTGAAGCGGCTGGGATGGGGATCAGCACCTCCAAATCCGAGGCCATGGTCCTCAGTCGGAAAAGGGTGGCTTGCCCACTCCAGGTTGGTGGAGAGTTCCTGCCCCAAGTGGAGGAGTTTAAGTATCTAGGGGTCTTGTTCACGAGTGAGGGGAGGATGGAACGGGAGATTGACAGACGGATCGGTGCAGCTTCTGCAGTAATGCGGTCGATGTACCGGTCTGTCGTGGTGAAGAAAGAGCTAAGCCGTAAGGCGAAGCTCTCGATTTACCGGTCAATCTAGGTTCCTACTCTCACCTATGGTCATGAGCTTTGGGTCATGACCGAAAGGACAAGATCCCGGATACAGGCGGCCGAAATGAGCTTTCTCCGCAGGGTGGCTGGGCGCTCCCTTAGAGATAGGGTGAGAAGCTCAGTCACTCGGGAGGAACTCGGAGTAGAGCCGCTGCTCCTCCACATCGAGAGGGGACAGCTGAGGTGGCTCGGGCATCTGTTCCGGATGCCTCCTGAACGCCTTCCCGGGAAGGTGTTTCGGGCATGTCCAACCGGGAGGAGGCCCCGGGGAAGACCGAGGACACGCTGGAGGGACTATGTCTCCCGGCTGGCCTTGGAACGCCTCGGTGTCCCCCCGGAAGAGCTAGAGGAAGTGTGTAGGGAGAGGGAAGTCTGGGCATCTCTGCTTAGACTGCTGCCCCCGCGACCCGGCCCCGGATAAGCGGAAGAAGATGGATGGATGGATGGAACTTTACAACTGTGTCCCTACTCTTTCAGAACAGGGATGAAGAGTTTTAGTTCTGTTGTGGTAGTAATATACAAATTTATTGAATGCTTTTTGAGTAACCATGATAAAAAAAATAAATAAAAAAAAATCTTGGTGTCATCCCTTACTGTTAATATTAGTAATGCTCACCCGACTTTATTTATTGACCAGAACACCCGCATTTCCATTCCACATTCATCCAACTCGTAGCTGCATGAACTCAGTTTTATATTCCCTCACAATAACAATCACTTTCCTCAGTGAAGGTCCAGAGAACCGTGCACAACAGAGGAACATGAATATTGAAGAGGAAGTTCTTTGGCCTCTTTACTGACTCTTCTCATTAACATGTAAATTAGCCATCTTCCTTCAGCTTTTGTAAACTACACTGTAATAAAAATCAAAACGACTTATGCACTTTTGCATTTGGTTTTATTTGCTTGGCCACAGAGTTTAAGCATAGCCTGTTCTTTCTGTTTTTTTCTGTGTCTTTTGGTCATTTGATGATACCTCGTTTTTGACTAATTCAGAGGAGTGTGTTCAAAAAGTTCAGAGGTTTTGATTGTCAAATGTAAAATAGTAAATGTGAAATTACCATAGATTGTCTGCTCGCACAGAAAAGCTCTCGAGTCAAGACCATCTAACCTCTCAGACATTTTTGAATGTTACCTAGGCTTGAATCAAATAGCTCTTATACCTTTGAACATTTTGTACTGTATTGCCTATTGGCATTCAGAACCTGGCAATACTTCCTTCGTGGATTAAACTGGCTTTTTGTTGTTGTTTTTTGCGTCCTGCCTGGTTCATTTACATAACTATTGCATTTCCCACCAGCAAAAACAGTTCAGTCCGTGTGCATATATAACCATTTTGATAATTACTTCATATTCAGAGCAGAGATTTTTATATTGAGCAGGTTAAATTCTTAAATTACAGTTTTGTATTTTTCAGAAAATCACTTTGGCTCTACTTGTTTTGTTGTTTAGCTGTTTTTGTTTGAATGTACTGGGATAGTGAAACGTTTGTCTTGCTTTTGCTTTTATACCTTCCTGATTACCTCAATATGTTTGCACTTTTCATTACAGTTTTCTTGTCCTCTCCTTGCACTCAAAATGCAGGCATAGAAAACACATTAATCAAAAGCAGCACATGCAGGATCAGTCTTGAATTCGTAGTAATTATGGGGTCTGAAATGCTGCTTAAAATTCATTCACGTTTGCTGTGAAACATTTACCAAAATGACATTGTAATGGTTGTTACATTGCACCTTGTTTGAAATCTATAGACCTGTTTAAACTAGTACTTGATTTTAGTCTCCTCATTTTCTTTTTTTTTTGTATTTTTCCTGCAAGTGGAGCTGCATGTCATGGGCCTTCTCCAAACCCACTCACAAATGTTGCTTCTTTATAAAAGCATTGATACGGAGATGCACCTTACAGAGAACTGCTATTTTTTGTTTTTGTTTATTTAGATTTTTTTTTAAAGTGAATTTTGTTTGATTTTGCTTATTTATAAAAAAAATTGCTCTTTATTTTGGCCAAAATAAGAAAGGAAAAAAAAGTCATCCTCTTTAGCAGTGCAGTATAGAGTGGTGTAGCTATGACGTCACTTTGTAGTTTGCATCGCACTGGTTCTCTCGCGAAAAATAGGATTTTCTTTTGGATTATCGCAAAAAGCAAGCACTGTGATCAGCAAAAGTTTATTATTCTTACACGTTTTGTCCATCAAGATAATTGTCACAGATGAACACAACTTTTATTCATTTTGAAGCCTAAATGCAGTCGCCAGAAGTAAAAAGCTAAAGGTAGGCTTTGAACGAACTACACCACGGTCCCGCGATTTCAACGTCACTATCACTAAGCTTTTTGCAACTCTTTTCAGTTTTTATCTCAAAACATTTTCCCATAACGTTTGAGTTAGACTAGTTTATAAGAGCACCATTATGAGCCTAATGAGGGTGTAAAAGCAGACTGAGCATACCTTTTCTGCGTAATGATGTTTAATCTCCTCGACAGCCTCTGTAGTCCCATTTAGCCACTTGTTAGCAACCGCCTTTTTCAAGACACGTAACAGCTTTAAAAAAATCACGATTGCGGTAATACTGATGTATTTTTATGTCGTAGAATAAAACGTGAAAGGGCCTTGAGCTTGTGTTCACCATAAACCTTATTTCAGCCTTTTAACCAAAATCCCATTTAAAAAAGAACATTGACTTCGGGACGAGGGAACCGGAAGTGCTAAAATGCTAACTCGCTTCTGCGTTTTGGCCTATGAGGTGATTTTCATACCTGCACCACTCTATTTTGTGTGTGTGTGTGTGTGTGTGTGTGTGTATGTTTTTTTTGTATCTAACCAGTAGGGATGCACCGAAATTTCAGCCAACATTTTTTTATCTTCCGGAAAATACATGCCGCCTCAGTGTTCAGTGCTCAGGTTTCACTCTCGCTGTAGCCGTTATCACTACGCGGTGTGATGCTCCGCTCAATATTGCGCTCTATGCACGTGCAGAGCTCAGGTGCTCACGGCCCATGTGAACCATGTTGTGTATTGGGTATCAAGAGCTAACAATGAAAAACACTTTTCGGCATTTATTGATCTTGATTAATATTAATTTCTGCATATACACTTTAACATTTAAAGTTGTATAGATTAACATTATTAAATACATTATGAATGAACATGAACAAATATGAATAAAAAATGAACAGTAATATATTAAAAAGCTAATGCATGGGGTTATGGGAGTACATGGAATAAATAAAGCAATATTTTATGAGTGCAAATTATATTTTGAAGGCTGTCTTGATCAGAAATTTAAAAACAAACTTAATAATACTGTGTTGCAACCTCATTTAGTGAGATAAGCTGAATATTATTTACAGTTTGTTTTTAATAGTTATTTTCTTTTCATGTCTCATTAAATATTAAGATGTATTCTCTTTTGCCTTTCAGAGCACTGAGATCAGTCCTGCCAGCAGCCTTCACTCGCTACCCATAAGCCCCTGCAGTGAGAAATCCCTCCCCTTTAAGGTAATCGTCCTCATTCGGTGTTGTGCCTTGTTTCTTTTCTATTAACAATGTGGATGAACGCATTCTTTGCTGATGCGGTGTCACTGGTGGATCCCACTACTTTGATTTAAAAGGCTCACTTTCAATTTTTCTTCCCTGAAGATTTCAAAGCCCATAGATAAAACCTAATGACGGTGCTAAATGACTGCATTGAGACAGAGGTCTCTCTGTTTTATGTAGTTAATTTTCCTACTCCGTTGTGCTTCTCCTAAACACACTCTACTCTTTTCATTCTGGCCTCTCTCTTTGATACAATTTGAGTTAGATTTTTCTCCACCATCAATAGAATTTCCCCACTATCTTGATGAGATTATTTGATTACGTGTCCTGATCTTGTGGAGATGGGCTAGGACTGTCATTGGGAGAGGTTTATGATTTTGCATGAGGAGATTTTGCTTGGAAGAAGAGGATTTTGTTTTTCATCAGGACTTTTTTTTTTTTTTTTTTTTTTACGACGTGGAAATGAGGTCTGCGTCTTTCTCTGTCCTCCTTACTGACCTACATGGAGTGCTAACAGAAGCGACGGTTGCGGCAGCGAATCACGTGACATTCCGGCTCATCCGTAGCCTAGCGCCACACAGCGGGAGAGGGAGATGCTTAGAATAGGACGCCATGCATTCTGACATTGTGTTCAACTGACAGGAGAGGGGTGGGACTTGTCCTGATTCATTCCATTAAAAAAAGGAAAAAATTCCCGATTTTAAAAATAAAGCCCTAGAACCCACCTGAGACTGAACCGTGTCACTTTTCGTCCTACTTTTATCAGAGAACTTCTCTCACCAAACATTTGTTATCCCCACCTTCTTAATAATTAGAGCCTGCGGAACGAGTTCTCCTGCGGCGAGAGCATGGCATCGGTTAAGGGAATAATGGAGCCTCTTGCTCTGCATCTTGGTAAAATTAGCTCGGACTGGAGTACCAAACTCATTCGTCCTGGTGTCCCTGTCAGCTGCGCATTAATAACTCCTTAAGTGAGTGTAGGTGTGCCCACCACTCTGAGGGTGTCCTGTTTGAAGTTTATAACATCACAAACCTCCTTAGACAGAAATAATTGAGGACATCTATCACATTTACTCCTTTTTATGCCTCCGTTCAAAGTACATGAGTGAAATGCTCTGTGCTTCTCTAATATTATACCATTCTTGGTAATGAAACTGCCTGGTAGGTCTGGGCAATATAGCAAAAAAATATCTTTTTTATTATATTTTTTTTTTTCTCTTCAGCCTTTTAATAACATAATGACATGCAGCACACTACCATTCAAATGTGTGCGGTTACTAATATATGTATATTTTAGTCTATTATGCTCACCAAGGCTGTTTTTATTTGATCAGAAATACAATACAAACAGTAATATTAGCATTTAAAATATTTGTTTTCTATTTGAATGTAAAGTATTCCTGTGATGGCGAAAAGTTACCCCCCCCCATCCAGGATAATTTGATTAATATAAAGTTCAAAAGAACAGCATTTTTTAGAAATGGGAATCTTTTGTATTTGTTCAATTTATTACATCCTTGCTGAATAAAAGTATTATTTTCTTTCCAAAAAGGGGGAGGGGGGGACATCTTACTAACCACAAACCTTTGAACGGTAGTGTGTGTGTGTGTGTCTGTGTTATCTTCTGTTTTCGTCTTTAGTGGGTGATTTAAAAAAAAAAAAAAATGTTTTTACATTTATTTATTCTTTCCTTCTCATTTAGTCAAACCATATTGTTTGACCACACAGTCATAGTATCCAATACGATTCAGAATAAGGTAAAATAAGCTAACATTTTCCTCATTTTTTAAATTACACTGAGGAACTTTTCTATTTTATTTAGAACCAGTATACAATATATAAGGCTTCAAGATCCCAGCAAAGATGGATGAATTGTTACAAGCACAATATTTATATATATATAATATATAAACTAAAGTTTTAACTACAGCATTTAATTAATTGCTTCAATATGAGTGAATGAGTTCAAATTAGACAGTATTGAAACAACATCTCTGTCATAGGAAGGATAGCAAAACTAATCTAATTACATGGTCTTTAGGAAAGCAAATGTTATTATTTATTTTTTTTGCCCAGACCTACCACCAGGATACTTTCGACTGCATCATTTGCAGCGATGTTAAGTGTTGCCTTTATTAGGTCCTTCGTCCCCTTCTTGCCTCAAGTATTTTATCTAGGACAGACAGATGGAGGAGCCACTCAAATGCAGCTTTACAGAACAGGGTACAGACCCAGCTCTGTCCTGTGTATTGTGTATATATGTGTGTGTGTGTGTGTGTGTGTGTGTGTGTGTGTATGCAACTGTGACCAAACGTCTCTCTAGAGGTCCTCCATGGAACTGCACAGATAAAGTGCCTCTTGTTAAACCTCTATAATTAAGATATAATTAAATATTCCCCACAGGCAGGGATTTAGAGGATGTTACATTCTGCCTGTTTGCTGCATACGTGGCTGAGTACATGACCTTTTTTGTATTTGACTTTTTTCTTTTTTTTAATTAATTAATTTTTTTAATACTTTATTATTTTATGTACACTACTATTCAAAAGTTTGGGGTCAGTAAGAAATGTTATCCAGCAAAGATGCATTAAATTGATCAAAATTAAATAAATGGTGTTTTTTAAACGTTCTATTGATCAAAGAATCCTGAAAAATGTTATCATGGTTTCCTCAAAAATATTAAGCAGCACAGCTATTTTTAACATTGGTAATAATGTTTCTTGAGCACCAAAGACGCGGCAACCTCCCGCAGTTTCTCTTGAAGCCAATACGGAAGTGACATATACTGCAATTCATCGGCTGGCCGCTAGGGACAGGCTCCAGAAGGGAGCAGAATCTCATTGAGCCCCATGTTAAAATGGCCAACTTAACAGCAGAATAAAACATGTTTACAGCGTGGTACAAATTGTGGTTTTGGTCTATACGGCTAATTTTGCCCTTCATGACAACTGTGAGAGTGGTGAATTTTTTTTATAACTCATTCGTTTACATTATATAAAGCATTAAAGTTCTGCATAATTAAGGGCGTGGCCACTTTGAGTGACAGGTGGATAGCCATTTATCTGCTGTCTGTTAGTCATCGCGTCACTTCAGCTCTGCCCACGTCCCGCCTTTTTGCCCGTTTTCTGTTATCCAGGAGTGACGCGCTGCCAAGATGGCAATGGCCATCTTGTCCATACTTTGCGCTTCAGAACGGCTCATCAGAATCCTATGGGTGACATCACGGACACTACGTCCATATTTTTTACAGTCTATGGCACCAAATCAGCATATTAGAAGGATTTCTGAAGGATCATGTGACACTGAAGACTGGAGTAATGATGCTGAAAATTCAGCTTTGCCATCACAGAAATAAATTCCATTTTAACATAGTTAAACAGTTGTTTTAAATTGTAATAATAATTCTCAATATTGCTGGATTTTACTGCATTTTTGATCAAAAAACTGACCTCAAAGTTTTGAATGGAAGTGTATATTCGTAGACTGCCATTCAGAAGTTTGGAATCATATAGATATTTTTATTTTAATGAAAGAAACCGATGCTTCTGTTTAGCCAGTGTAGCATTTAATTGATCATAAAAGCAGTCAAAAGTACACATTGGAAATTGCAATGCAATGACTTTAGTAGTCTCTCTTTTTTTTTTTTTGCAAGTGTACACCAACTCGAAAGTGTCAGATGTTGGTTTTTAAATGTCTAAACAAAAACAAAGAATATCTCCTTAATTTGATCGATGAAGGCTGTTTCATGCACAACAGTCTCGACGGAAGAAAGCAGACAGTATCTAACCAGGACAGAGATAGAAGTGAATAGCCCTGCTCCACAACAACAAGAGGACAAGTACATCAGAGACTCTAGTTTGGGAAACAAACCCCTCACTGGTGCTCAGCTGGATGCTTCATTGAACAGTGCTCACTAAACACCAGCTTCAATTGTAACAGTGAAGGCAAGACTCTTAGATGCTGCTGGCCTTTAGGCAGAGTTTCAAAGAAAAAGATGCATCTGAAACTGGCAAAAAGTAGAATGGGCAAAAGAACATAAAGATTCAATGGTAAACCGTTAGGAATGAATGTTAAGTTCTGTGGGATGAAAGAAGAGTATGAAACGTCATCTCAAAGTCTTTTCAAAACGACTGTTAGTAGGCAGAAGGTCTGCCATTGCAACAAATGGAAGATTCTTTGATTCATGAAACATTCTCAAGAATAAAATTGGCCTTAACTGCTATTTTCTTCTTCTTTTTGGGAGAACAATGTATTTGTAACTTTATTCTTAAGAATACTCTGTCTTTTGTTTGTCTTTTTCTTAAAGTGCCCTATTATGGATTTTTGAAAATGACATTTTCATGTAGTGTGTACCATAGTTCACATAGTGTACCAAAGTGAATGAAAACATCCTGCAGGTTTTAAATCTGTAAGTGCACCGTTTTTCAAAAGTCAGATGAAAAGTTCAAGTGAATCGCAAGCCGTTTCGTTGTGACGTCAAGACGAAACATTTGCATATTGCCCATCCACTTAATACACTCGCAGACACTAGAGAAAACTCGAACCACCTCAGTGGATACTGTATAGTATCATGTCGATAAGACAATCCTCTACAGTGTGTTTATTGTGTTTCATGTTGTGTAGGTATCTGGCTAACTCACGGTCTTACTGAAATACTACTGTAAATCAGCTGTGGGCTGCAGTATTACCTAAAACTGTGTCTATTAATGAAGATTGTCTGTAATTCTTAGTACTTTGAGTAATGATAAAGGATGCCGCAAGATTTGTTTTGCAAACTTTAATATTCCATCAGTCATTCACGTTAGTTCTAGGCGAACGTATGTGCTGTTATTGTTACAGTTCCCAAATGTGCACCGCTTTAAATTAGAAATGCGAATACACATTTTGTTAATGGACATATAATTGTTAATGCTGACGGTGAGGAATTACAGTTGAAACTTCTCATAATGTACCTCAAACTGAGTAGCATCACTGAGAAACATCCTGCTCAAGGTTCGGGTTGAATAACTAGTTCTTCCAATGTTTCGTCATCGATTTGGGCTCACGCCGGAATTGGTTTAAAACCGACGTCATCGTTACTGTCTTTACCGTGTGTTCTATCGCTGAGCATTAGGAAGCATCCGGACGGAGATGGAGTTCAGTTATGGTACTGGGTGTTTGTTTCCGAAATACGGAATGCGGTAGACCAATCACAACAGACCATCTGACCAATCAGAGCAGAGTAGGCTCACGGAATGGAGGGATTTAGAGAGACTGATTCATCCATCGAGTCATCTGAGAATCATTGAACATTGTGGTAATGTGCAATGTATATTTTACGTTTTTTAGCTTTGATGCATGTAAACCTGTTGTAGAAGACATCCAAAACTAAATTAGGAAACTTTAAAATAGCACAATAGGGGCACTTTAAGGTTGTTCTAAAGACAAAACTTTGTTTGAAGAAATAGACATAAGCAGCACATTCTAAAACCTGACTGTGAGTGCTGTCAGTCGTGATGAAAATAATGTGTGAACTTTATTACGGTTATCATGATAATCTGCAGGCAACAGAAAAAGATTGGCTTTGAAGTGTTTTTCATTCTTTGGCAAGAACTGCCAAAAGACTCAAATATTTGTGAACTTGACAAGAAATGAACATTGCTACAAACTTATTAGAATTGATCTTAAGAATTGTTCTAACTTCTTTCTTCAAATATTATAGGCATTTAGAATTTTACGAAAGTCTTTATCATCTATTTAATGCGTCTTTAAGGAGTAAATGCATAAAATTCAAATGAAAAAGGTTCATAGTGATTGCAAACCTTTGAATGCCTAGCCTAGCTGGCGAGGCACAGTAATGTTTTTATTTCAAAAGTGACTCGTTGTAATAATGGCCATTTTAATTATATTGCAATCATATGAATGATAATTAATAGCCATTACTACAAAGCTAAATGAAATCCAGTATAATTTGATTTCAGAGGAACTCATTCTGATTTGGTAGCGATGAAGAGATACTTGAGCTTTACTGATGGGGTTGTAGTAGTTCATAAGACAAAAAAAGTCTTGTAGGTACAAAGCGAGCAAATCTAGTTAGTCGCTGTGTATGTCATCATCATCTCCAGGCAGAAATTAGCTTCCTTTACAGAGGGGCATCAAAGATTGACAACAGCTCTCTTGAGATGTTTATGTAATGTCAACAAAAGGAGTGCATTCAAGCCAAAGCCAAAGAGCTTTGAACAACGATGTCTCCAAGTACGTGACATTGAAGCTCATAATCCCCTTCCCTGATCTTTCACGAAGAGCTCAGACTCGTGCATATTGTGTCCGGCTTCCTCATGCCAGCGCCGTCTAATCTCCACCGAGTGCTTCTTTTAGAGTAGAGCTGACGTTTTTTTTGGAGGCGGCTTTTCGGTCATTCGTGGAGGCCATGCTCTGCTCCTGGGCCTTTCGGTCCTCCTCTGCTGCCCTTGAAGCTTTAGTCCCTCCCCTCCCCCAGCCTCACATAATGGATGCTGACAGCACAAGGTCGTGGGAAAGTGCCTGCTAGTTCAGGTGAAGTTTATGGAGGAGAGTGAAACCACGGCATAGAAAACACACCTCCACCTCTGCAGCAGTTACACGCCCACACACGAGGCAGCAGATTCAAACTGGGGGCGATGGCTTGAATAACACAGACTGACTTTTTTTCTTTCTTTTTTTAACCGTGTTTGTGTGTGCTTTGTGTGCAGGATCCTGGGAGAGAAGAGAACCAGTTCTTGCTACAGCAGCTGAAGGAGAAAGACGAGCTCATTGTACGACTGCAGGCTGAATTGGTGAGAAAACTCGACGAGTTCAATGTAACATTTCATAACTGCAAGTTTCATAACCACCTTCAAGAAGTGTCACGATTGCAAAAACAAGTTCTATTGCTCCATTGTCTTTGGAATACCCTAATTTTCTCTGTTTATTTGACAGTTTGCGTTAACATCCTGTTGGTTTCATGTCCTTTCCCTCTCCCAAGGCTCGAGTTAAGAAGTTATGGAGATGCCGCTCGGCAGTTTCCTTTGAACTGGGACGATATTTGATAGACTCACTTAACGTGCAGTAAACAGCTCGTCGCATGCTTTACATGCACTGTGAGACGCATAACGTTCCCTGTCCCAGCAGCTAGAGCAGAGACGAGTGAAGGAGAAATATGACAGGTCCATCTCAGATTTATAGACTAGTGGGCCTGAGAAGAGGGATGGGATGGTGTGATAAGCACGGAGGAGGGGGTAGGACAAATAAAAACAATAGAGGGCAGTAAAGAGGCTGTAAAAGCAAAAGGACAAACAAAGCACATGATGTTTCAAACGATCCATTACTTTTTTTTTGTTGTCTTTTCTAATTCAAAATATCACAAAAACTGACCATATTAGCGATCGTAAAATAACACTGATCTCAATGGCCTTCCTAAACCCTCTCCGCAGTACCATTTGTAGTCACCGCATCGCAATACGTCGAGCTCAGGAAATCGCCAGCTCATTGAAAACTAATGACTTCAGGACGCTTTGGTGCTGCTAATCTCAGTGTGAGATTGTGTGAAGTGAATGCACCTTTATTCTTTCAGCTGCAGCACTGCATTACTAGTTTAAACGTTCTCCATACTTACTGATCGCTGTCTAGATGTTCAATGAAAAGATGGCGTTCGACTTTCGCTGAGTCTGTGAGGTTTGAATTGATGTTGTCCTTATCTGTCTTCTCTTCGAGAACTGAATTCAGAAAATGTTCTCCCAATAGTGTTAAGCACGTCTCTGAAGGTCACAGTCTTTTTCTCAGAGAAAACAGTCTGTTGGTAAATACCACAGTGCTCACTGCAGTGTTTTCTGCTCCATAAGAGCCCAATGACTCAAACTCTGTGATGCGAGTTTCAACTTGAGAACTGCAGTGGTTATTTTATCTCCTGTAAAGCATGTTTACTGAACATATGTAAACGTATGTATAATGTGGCATCCAGATGACGAAATCGGAATAAACTAGATTCTTGGCCATTGACATCATCACTTTACAGATTTTGCCGCTCAGAGACCACCGCTCTATTTTTAGTGGGAAAAGAACCTGCGGCCACAATGGCTTAATAAATCAAGGCAAAAGCTCGTAAAATAATACTCACTGGTGAAACTGGCAGCCTGCTGGCTAGGCTTGTCTTTGTCAATTTTTACTGTCTTTATTGAATGTCATTAATGAAGTATGGCTGCCCTAAATTTTGCTGCACCATATTTCTTATTTTATTAGTCTGCCATTCTGCCACGTTCAGGAGGGGGATTAAGGCTGTTTGATATTCCCAGTCAAGGCTGATGGTATAGACGATATGAATGCACAATCAGAGGGTCATTATTATACAATAAGCCAATTTTTATTAATAATATTGAATAATAATGACCGACTGACTGTACAATATTCCACGTATTACATGGCTGCTGAAGAAATGTGTAAAGGGCATAAAATAACTTTTTAATATGTATATTTCATCCAAAGTTTTTGTTCCATTTAAAAATAAAATCAGTGTATTAATAAAAAAATACACTTATATAAATAAATCACTTTTTTGAATTACTCAATTATTGATTGTAAATATATATATTTTTATAATAATTCATAGTATTTTTGGTTACAAATTGATAATTTATTAACATTGATTAATAAAACGTCTGTGTATTGTATTAAACAAAAATTTTAAAATAAAATTACATTTGTAATGTCTACTTATTTATTTTATTCCTTTACATTTTTCATTTTTTAATTCCTTCATTTTATTTTAAATGGCACTACAGTGCATCCGGAAAGTATTCACAGCACTTCACTTTTTCCACATTTAATGTTACAGCCTTATTCCAAAATGGATTACATTTATGATTTTCCTCAAAATTCTACAAACAATGCCCCATAATGACAAAGTGTAAGAAGTTTGTTTAAAATCTTTGTAAATTTATT